>NC_142283.1:70103399-70257109 GCF_052056855.1 Sturnus vulgaris | reverse complement strand
TTGCATAGTTCAGATTGTAATGCTTCAGCAGTAGCATTAAAGTGCAAGAAGAGCTTTCTGATTTATTTATCTCTATGTTAACTACTTTTCCCTTTGATAAATTGCACGACTGAAATACTGCTCCTAGTGGTGTTACCATTTTGCCCTCTTTAAGGCATTAATGGACCCTGATTGAGAGAACCACTTCTTGATGCTCCATCTAGTATTTTAGAAATGTATGGAAGAGTTGTAAATAATTTCAGTGTTATTAAGAACACTGGATCCCCTACAGGGAATTTTTGGCCTATGATTTTTAATGGAAGTTGGGATAAATACAGCAAATACTCATGCTGAGGTTTTTGTTGCTCTCTTATTAGTCCCTGAAAGTTTGGTTGGCAGGTCACAAACCTTGATAAAGAAAATGAGCAAAATACTTACCATTTGTCTAGAAGGACAAAAAATGGCATAAAATGTAACCAGTCATAATCAGAGAGAGATTTCCAGAAGGTTGTTTTAATGTCTGATCTTTCTTATATAACATAGAGGTTTGAGGCATTTACTGAGCGTTACAGGACTGCTGGAGAAATGGAGATCATGATTGCACAGTCTTGAATTACCTTCACACTGAATGTAGCTGCCTGTTTGACAGCATCTGAATGAGGGAGAAGTTTTGTTTGCAAAGCAGGCGAATATTTGAGAGATGGCAGGACTTATATTTGTGTTTTGGGTGGTTTTTCACTTAATCAGTAGAGTAAAATTTCACTCTTTGCTTTGTTTCTGCTTCACCAAAGGTGCAACAGCAGATGAAGTTGAATCCCAAAAATTTTTTGGTTTTAGCTATGCAAACATCATAATGCCTCTGTTTTCATGCTGTCATCTGTTGCCACATCTACTTTACAAAAACTCATTCTGCGAATAGAGTATGGAGTATTATGGAGTGTTTTCCTGGCCTCGTAAAATATCCCCTGGATTCCATTACTGAAGATTGACTACTTAGCAGAATATTTTATCCATTTGTTCTACTTTTCTACTGCTATGGAACCTCACATTTTATTTTAATTCTAAATTTTTTCTTGAGGAAACTTCTAAAGAGTTGGATAAAGAAAATGTTTTTAGTCCTTTGCTTTTAGAAGAGGTGTGTTCATATAATTTACACGCCTATTTCCATACTGTTTCCGAAATACTTAGGAAAACATCTGTAAGGACGAGCAACAACTCATGAAATTATGTGATTTTGCACTCTTTTCCACAAATAGGTTGTATTCCCTCCAGAAATTGCTAATGAATATTTGATTATTTTCTGAATAATTTTGAAAGATCACATCTATTTTCTTAGCTTCACAGAACTTTTCCAGACAGATTGCAATACACTTGGTTTCTGAATATAGAATAGATAACAAGAAGAATTAGTAATCTACTCAAATCCATAGTGTAGACTTCAGTGCTCTCTCTTCAGTGTTACTTGTGAAGAAAAAGTACTATCTTCCCTTCTCTCCTTCAAAAGAAAGGCAGAAGAAATTTATTTAAGGGTTGGTTTTTTTCTGATAGCACCAAAATAAACATTCGTTCTTGTTTCTTCCTTCAAGACTTAATTTTTATGCAAGGAGGCTCTGAATACATCCATTCTCAGGTAGAACAGCCAAAGCTGAGTTTTTCATGAGGCATTTCAAACTCTTGCTAGAGTTGTGGGCCTCTTCCCTGAAAACTATTGGAAGAGGATATGAAAAGTGAATACAATCTGTCCCTAAAAACTTCTCAAATGTATGTTATCTGTCTTATATGCTATCCCTGTAATTTTGAATTTTAAATTATGCTCTTTGAAAATAAGGGTCGTTGTTTTCTAATGAAAATAAGTAATGTTTTCTTTATATCTAATGCAAAATTTGCATAGCTTTCCAGAGGAAGATTCTAGGATTTTAGAAAAAGCTGCAGGAAAGGGCTTGAGGTCTTGCCATCTTTTTGTACCCATGTTGGCTGAGCTGTAGCAGTACTGCTCTCAGTAACTTCCATATATTTTAAAATGTCAGTAACAGAGATTCCTTGGCTTTGCCATAGAGGTTATTCAAATTCTTAGTGCTAGAAAGCTCCTGATGCTTAACCTGAATCACTTTTGTTGCAGTTAGTTATGATGCTTCTTGACTTTTTTCCAATGGGCAAAAAAAACCAGATCTCTTTTTTTTTTATATCAGATATTTACATATCAAAGAACATTATCGTGTCTTGCGCTAATCTAATGTACAAACTGAACAGCATGGTTTCTATTACCTTTAAATTAGTCATTATTTATGAACGTCCAATTGTCTCTGATGTTTTTAACTGACTTTTAAGTGTTCTACATATGTCTTGATGTTCTACTGTCCCAAGACATAGATACATCTCTATTTGAAAATTTGGGATGAATAGTCAGGAAAGTACTGGAGACTACTTTGTGTGATGCTACTGTTGTATATGTGAGTATAGCTGTTCTTTGCTGATAACTTGTAATTATATTGCAAGTTTTTTAAAACCATCTACTGTCTTTCTATAGAGCTTGTCTATCTTCCTCTTACAGTTTGCAATTCACAGATAAATAAGAAGTTTGTTCTTCTTGTAACTGAATTTATTTTGTTTCAGAAAGTTACTCAAAGTAGTCAAGAAAACTTTTGATTCTATTTTTAAAAGCAGGGAGTGTCTCAAAGACTTAAAACCAAAAGCAGTAATGATATTTAGATTAATAAAATAGTCTCTAATTCAGTTACATGAGAAGATATTAATAATAACAAATATTTTAAATTATTCTTATGACAGTGCTCTGGAAAGCTGCACTTGTTCACATATACTCAATTCGTTTCTGTTAAAAAATGAATTTATGTGAACATAGCTTCACGGTCAGGTTTACAATAATCAATGTATTTTTGTCTGGATTACATTAGATTAACACTCTTCAGCTCGTTAGTGAAATTATTATGAGAAGCTGTATAGAAAGCCATGCTAGAGTCCAAATATGGCACTCAACTCTTCAAGATTTGATGATACTTACTCTTAAGAAATTCCTTTTGGAATACCATTTCTTCATTATTTCAGTTCTTTCCGAAAAATTATTCTAGTTTGTACTTGAATCCTACAGACTATGTGTTATACTCTGGGTAGGCCTTTACCATCCTTTTGAAGGGACTGGTTTTCCCTTTTTGAGTCTACTGGAGACACAAATTCTCCACGTGATTATTACCAATTTTGAGACCGGTTTAGCCAGAGTTCCAGGGTGAATTTGTCTGATCCCATTTTCATGAAAACTTTCCTTTTATGTGAAGGTTAGAAATAAGATCATTTTAAGGAAAAAAAAAAAAAAAGAAGACACACTTCATTAACACATTTTAACTGCAGTATCTTAAAATCTGTTGGCAATAAATCTGTTGGCAATAGTGTGTTCCTCAGGTTCTGTAATCACAATGTTCCTAGCTTTTCCCATAGACAAATGTCATTGTGAGTACAACATGAACGCTCTGGTTCTCTTCTCCTTCTCCAAATTCTGCCCTTAGGAACTTGTTTACAGTGTAATTCATATGTGAAATCTTAATAATTCACATGTAGCACATGTGAACACATATTTCTTAAAGCCTCTCTTTTCAAGGGCATTCCCAGTAAAATGTCTGGAATGTTGTGTCCAGGTTTATATGCCAATTTGGTAGATGTTTAAATCATGTTCCAGGAGTGTGGAAGATCACTTTCCTATGGATTTAAAAAAGTGTCACACTTGAACATTCTTGAATTTTCTCTCCAAAGTGCTGTGAATCAAGCATTAAACATTAGCCTTTATTTGGAAAACTTCCAGCTTTCATGCTTAGGGAATGATACTTCTGGAAAAACAGTATGTAGGATGGCTGAAAGGCTTTGATCAACATCTGGGAACTTTTTCCTGCAAGGGAATTAAAGGAATATGAAGATACTCTTTCGTGTGTCTCTTTGGAAGTCGTTGTTGTACAAGTGGAAAGATAATAACTTTTTTATACTGAAAAATATGTGAGTCCTAGCTTCCTGATAACCTTAGTAATTGTTTTTTAAACATGTGGATCACAACAGAGTGGTGTGACTTTGTTGCATCATCTTTGAAAGGCAATTGATGTGAAGAGGCTTAGAGATGATCAGAAGTAGTATCACAAATACTTAAAGGTGTGAGTATTGTGGTGTAATTAGCAAGTACAGACAAGACCATAAGATGGAATGTCAGTGATTTGCGCAGTCTCCTGGAGAGAAGCTTTTCTGTTTGCTATGCAAGCTAGTGATACACAGTGAGCCAGTAGAGCCAGGGTAAACAAACCAGAAGTGGATTCAAAACTTTAGATCTTAAAGAAGGCTAAGTTTCTGTCAATGCAATTAAATTCTTTTTATAGTTGATCACATTATATAGGATTTGATAAGATACCGGTCAAGAATCACAGAAAAAAAAGGTGTTTCCAAATTGCTACAGCAGTTTACTAAGCTTCTTCCATACTCAGCACCATATACTAGTAGAAGCCAATAGTAGAACTAAGAAATGTAGAGAACCAGCCCTAAGATTATCATGGGTGGTCAGAATGACTATTTCTGAAAGACTAGAGAGGGATTGTTGATGGTTGTGTTTGTTCTTTGTAGAGACTTCATTTCCTATAATGGTACCTACTTCTCAGCTGTGTTCAGTGTTACCTGGTTGACTATCAATATTTGCTGTTTAGTAACGATACAGTGACCTTCCTGAATCTGGGGAGAACGTCCTTCTATCTCAGAAGTTGTACATATTCCTGCTATATAAAGACAGCCCACACAAAGTTCTTTTAGTGATACTATCTATGGAAAATCAACTACAGAAAGTCAGATTTATTTTTCTCCTGAATTAGTGCCCAGACCTAGATTTAGACTCAAAAATAAGAGATTTGGTTCATTCCTAAAGATCATTTCTGAAGATTTATATGTTATTTACTGCATTAACAGCATTTTGTAGAACAAACCTCAGTCTTGGAATCTCAGCTGGTTCAGCAAACTCATCATAACAGTCTGTGTATTCATTGAATTTTGAGGAGTTTTTTTCTGTTATCCAGTTTTGGTAAAAATATTTATTCTCGGACATATAATGGCCCAAGACTTCTCCCGTAGGAAATACTCCAGACTGACTCCACCATTAATAGACAAAGCCCTCTCTGTATAATGCATGTAGTTTTTATAGAATTATTAAAGTTAGAAAGATGTCCAAGATCATCTGTTCCACCCTTTAAGGAAAAATCATCATGCCAACTAAACCCTAGCCCCAAGTGCCTTGTCCAGTCATTTCTTGAACAGCTCCAGGAACAGGGACTCCACCACCTCCCTGGGCAGCTCGTTCCAATGCTTACCCATCCTTTCAGTGAACAAATTCTCTCTGAGGTCCAACCTGAACCTCCTCCAGTGCAGTTTGAGTCCATTTGCTCTAGTTGCCTGGGAGAATAGGCTGATCCCCAACTGGCCACAACCTCCTTTCAGGTACTTGTAGCAAGTGATGAGGTCTTCCCTGAACCTCCTCTTCTCCAGGATAAACACCCCCAGCTCCCTCAGCTACTCCTCACAGGGCTTGTGCTCCAGCTCTGTTCCCCTTCTCCAGTCATGCTCCAGCATCTCAATGTCTTTCTTGTAGTGAGAACTGAACAAAGCATTCAAGATGTGTCTTCACCAGTGCTGAGTACAGGGGGACAATCCCTGCCCTGGTCCTGCTGGCCACACTGTTGCTGATACAGGCCAGGTGCCTTTGGCCTTCTTGGCCACCTGGATACTCTGCTGGCTTTTGTCTGAAGTCTCAATATAGAACAGAATGTGCTGTGTGTTCATTGTGTGATATCTGAAACTGCAAAGGTTTGTGGTGGGGTGAAACTGCTCAAGAATGCTTCCTATTTTTCAGTTAATTTTCTCCTCCATACATAGGCATTGTAGCTTATGAGCCTCCTTGTTGTCAGAGTTGTTTAACCATCATTAAACATCTCAGAAATATGTGAAGTTATTGCTGGAACATGCTCTTTTTAAATGCAGCTTATAGGCCTTACTATCAAAATGTTTCAAGAATTTCATTTAGGAGGAAGATATTTTCAAAAACTTATTCGTAGTGCTGCCTAGGAGAGGCAAAACTTTACTTTTGTTTCTTCATTTACTGAATTCTAAGACTGTTCAATGGAATGCAGTGAAATCCTTCTGGCCTCCTCAAGTCTGTTCAAAGATAAAAAGAATCACTTTTTCTGTTGCTGCAGTCTTACTTTTCAACATAAGAAATGCCCAATTAATACCAAATCAAATCTTGTCATGTTAGAAGGTTACGACAAGGGAGTATCAAATCTGTGTTTTGAAGGGTAACTCTGAAAAATAGTAAGTGTTCCATTGTTGCAACTTTACAAGTATTTATATTAGAGATAATTCAAGATTAAGATGTCCTTTAGTATCTCTTTGAAAAGCTCTGAGTTTCCTCTGCTATTTGTACAAATATCCTGCAGCTTTTACTTCCTGAGTGGTAGTCATTACCATAAAAGGAATTAGTAGCTAAGGATTCCTGCTATACCTTACATTTAATCTTGCAAATTATCCAAAGAAATGGTAGCTGTGGAGAGGAGCATAATCAGAATACCTGGTGAAATATAACAAGAATAATCTGGTGAAAAGCAAGGGAGAAATCTTCTTAGGGTATAGCAAGAAAATTGGTACTGGTTGCTGAGTGTGGTATCTGATTTGAGGAAGAGGAGTAGTAGAACAATTTTGAAAATTGGGATGGGTCAAAACAGGGCTTCCCGACTTTGTGGATGTTATTGACAGAATATGGATTTGTTGCTGAGGGCCAAGAAGGATTAAGATAAACCTATGTCATACCCTGCTCGCTACATACAGAAGTTGTGGGATTTCTTACAGAATGGTCTAGGAAGACAAAAACATAGCAGTCTGTGTGAAGAGGCCATCAGTAAAGGCACACTTTTCATGAAGCTTTGACAGAGATAACAATTCTGTTTTCTCATCTATGGTTTGGTACATTGCTTAACAATTCTTAACACTTCCAAAAGTATCTGGTAGAAATTTAAACTCCAGAATAAAGCTGCTTTCATGTTTAGTGGTGTTTCTTGAAGGAAGCACATGGGATCTGTATTCCAGCTAATTTTTACTTGTCAGAAGTGCTGACACTGCTTTCTACTAACTGGAAGATCAGTATTCCCCAATGGATGAATGGAATCTGAATGGTTGTTTTAAGAAGAGGAGACTGTGTGTGTTCCTCACCTTTCACAGTATTCCCTTCTAAGCCAAAACTATAGCTCAAAATTACAATTGGGACAGGTTGAAAACCTCTGTTTTTTAGATTTTTTTCTAGGCTAGCAGTTACAGGAAGGTGATTAGTTAGAGGAATTAGAATTTAAAATATAATTAATTTGAGAAATTATTTAATTAGAATTGTCCTCTTTTTAAAATTACTGTAGATACCCTCAAATCCTGGAAAGAGTGCACATAGAAGCAAAACTTCATACATTAAACAAAAAAGGAGGGTAGATAATGCATGGAATGGTCGCAAGATGTCTTCAGATAACTAGTGTTTTCTAGATAGTAATGAGTGGGGGAGGTTGGAATAAATTTACCTAAAATAAAATTTTAAAAAAGAAAGAAAAGAAAAAAATAATTTAATGAACTGTCAAAATCCAAGTTAAGGATGTTGTGTATGTTTTGTTGGGTTTTTTTGTTTTTTTTTGTTTTGGTTTTTTTTAATTAAGAATGTGTGGCAGAAATTGCTAATGCCTATACACTGTTCATTAAGTCTTCATAACTGGACCTTAGTAAGAATCTTTTTGATCTTTCCTTTTTTCTGTCGTCAACTTGCTTTTGTTGATCATTTTCTAATAGCTGATAATCTGAACCTTAGATACGATTTTTATTTATTCTTTTTTGGTGGTGGGTGTTTTTTTTGTTCCGTCTTCTCTGAAATGATCCCTTCTCTACTTGCAGTGGACACCTAAAGTTCCTGGGAAATACACTGCAACTATCTAGATTGCATCTTGATCTAGCAATGATGTGCTTCCTACCAATCTTATTTAGCCCTTTTATGAACACAGTTATATGTAGAAATACACATTAAAATATGCAGGTTATATTTAGTGTGTTTTTATATAAACATGAAACAACATAACTGTTCAGTTTTTCTGAATTATTATTCTAGGATCAAGACAACCTTTAATCCAACAATCTCAGCCTCCACCTTACTCATCACCTAGAGATGTTCCCCCAGACATATTGTTAGATTCTCCAGAAAGAAAGCAAAAGAAACAAAAGAAAATGAAGTTAGGCAAGGATGAAAAAGACCAGACTGAAAAAGCTGCAATGTATGATATCATTAGCTCTCCTTCCAAGGACTCCACTAAGCTTACATTAAGACTGTCTCGTGTAAGATCTTCGGATATGGACCAGCAGGATGATATGCTTTCTGGTTTGGAAAACAGCAGTGTGTCAGAGGGTGATATTCCTTTTAATGTGCAGTACCCAGGACAGACTTCTAAAACACCCGTTACTCCACAGGATGTTAACCGCCCACTAAACGCTGCTCAGTGTTTGCCGCAGCATGAACAGACAGCTTTCCTTCAGGCACAACAAGTGCCTGTTTTACAACAGAACACTTCAGTTGCTGCAAAACAACCTCAAACTCCTGTGGTACAGACACAGCAACAGGTTTCGCAACAAGGAGCTATAACGTCATATGATGAAGTAGAATTGGATGCATTGGCTGAAATTGAGCGGATAGAACGTGAATCAGCTATTGAAAGGGAGCGATTTTCAAAAGAAGTGCAAGATAAAGGTAAAAGGATTGTGTGTGTGTATATACACTATATATTATATAAATATATATATATGCATATAAACCCCATATATATATATATATAGAAAACTTCCTGTCATTGTCACATAGTTCAATTCTGTTTACTCAGTGTAGGTTCTTCTGCGACATTCATCTCCATTCCCTTCCAAAAATGAACTGTAATCTTTCATATATGCATATTCTGAGTATCTGATATTCTTTAATTTGGGTCTTAATGGATGGAAAGTGAAATTCTTATGTTTTAAATTCTTTAAAAATACTCTTACTTCGAACCATGAGACCAAATGAAGTACAGCTGATGTTGTTTATAGTTTCTAAAATCCTAGCAGTACCATGAACCAAAATTTTTAGTAAGTTTTGATAGTTGTGTTATTTATCCATGTTGCCTAATTTAAGAAAATGCAGGAAAACTGTTTTATCCCATTTTTGTTCATATCCCCATTTGGATTTAATTTGAAGGAGATGTTAGACTAAAATCACATCTGTTCTGTTCTTTTGAAGGTAGCGTAATGATCGGGTAATATATACAATTATGTTGTCTAATGTTTGTTCAAGTGGATATTAATTATTATGTAGGCATTAGAAACTTTAGAGAACTACCATATATCTGTATGGGCTGTAGCACAGAACCAGGTGGGCCTCTGAAATGCTTTATCTTCACTTCGGTAGGTGTACTTGTTGTCTTAATGAATTTATTTGAATCTATCAAATTTTTTATTTTGATTTATCTTCCTTTTTTTCATTAACTGGTTTGAAGGTCTTTTGTTTCAGATGTATTTTATGAATTAGATAGTAATAATCTACCATAAGTATTTTTCAGAAGCTTCCTCTGCACCATGTTTAACTTCTGAGAAAAAAATCTTTTGTAGCATAATCCTGATTTATTAGGTACTCTCAAGAAAAGTCTTGCAGAATGGAAAATGGTGAAAATTCTGATTTTGGAAGTTCATAGGTGAAAATGGTCCATGTAGACATACTTGCATGGAATTATTTTACACACAGTTTGGGTCTTTAACCAGTGGAGAGTGTGTAAATTTTCTCCCTATTCAAAGTGGTATTTTACAATTTTTAGAGATGCCTGACTAGTGAGGAGAAGAGAGACTTTGTGTATGTTTGTGTGTGTGTGTGTCTGTTTCTAAACATGGTTGCAGTACTAAAAGGTTTAACTTCTAAGATGTTTCTTATTTGGTAACTAAATAAAATCTTTTTAGGAAAAACTATTTATGAATATAAGGAGAAAAAGTGTGCTCACCTCAAAAGAGATCTCTATTCGACTCTACTGTCTTGAATTGTAATTTAATGACATGGGGAATTTGTTTATATGCTTAAATCTCTTCCATTAATTTTAAATTTATTGTTGGAGAGCTTGTAGTTTGTGGTCTAATAATTCAAAAGCTACATTTATGTCTGCACACTTGAAATAGAATCTCTACGACATTTTACTTGAGAAGCAACTGAAAAAATGCACAACAGGTTTCAAACACTTTGATCAAGACTGAAAACACACTTTCTGTTTTGTTGTGGCTTTCAGGAAATGTTGTGCATTAGTTGTAAAGTTTGTTTACAGTAATTACACATCCATGGTGAGAGTCTTTATTTGATTATTTTGGAGAAAGAAGTGATTTTTATGCTGTAACCTTTCCTGTTTACCACTCGGCAATAACAATTTTCCCAAATACAAATTCTGACCTTATGGTTTCCTCTTACCTGCATCCTCTGGTAGGTCTCAGATCTTCCTGAATTCCTACATTTGCTATAAATCAGGTACAAGAGTTGCTGCTGTATACTGGGACAAATTACCATTATTTATTCAGTTGTGCTAAGTTGCCCCTATGATAGACAGCACTGCTTTTCACGTTTTCAATCTGGCTCTTGAGATTTTAGCCATGACTGCATAGTATTTATTAGAAAGATTTTTAGCAGTCTTAGAACAGATTTTCTGAAAATGTTACCTTGGAGAAACACAGTTCTTATTTTTTTGGTAATGTTTTTGCCATTGCTTCTAAATTTGTGCTATGTCTAGAAGCTGATACACTCTGGGATTTTCTAGTTAGAGCTGTTTGGTTTTGTGAGGCTGCAGGAGGAAGCATCCTCTATTGTTCCTATAAGAATAAGTCTGTTAGAAACATATTCAATAACTTCCAAATATGTCATTCATTTCTGCAAAGCTGCATAGTATATTTATATAAAAGCCTGGCATTTGTACCTTTTCGTACGTGTACTGTAACTTAAGATCACATTATGTCAGGAGGAGAGCGTGGGTGCAGCAAGTGCTCAGTCTAATTAGAGTGGGAATGCAGACTGCCAGCTGATGCTTTACAATAGCAAGCATCCCTTCTGATAACTTACTCAAAATGCTAGCACATGCTAAAACCTGCATGAAAGCGTCTTTGCTGCTTTTGTAACAGAGGCATGGGAATGCATATTACAGCCATACTGTGTTTTCTGTGTATATTTACACCAGTGTCTATGAATTACTTTCAGTAAAATGGTACTCAAAAGTTTGGATAGTAGATTAGTGGTCTCTTCTGTCCTTTATTTCAGACAAAATCTCCATAGTTCTCTAATCCATCATAGATTTTCAAAGGTTTTCTTTTTAACTGTAAGGGTTTGGTCGGATAGGACATGTTCTTCTGAAGCTTATAACCAGTGGAGGAGTTTATTTCAGAGAAGCAGCAGAGATAGTGGTGGGGACATTCTTGCTAAAAATTATACAACTTGGCTAAGGCAATGCTAAGGTCTGTGTTTCTTTTTTAATGCTGAGATCCTTTTATTATATTTGGTACTGGTGGGAAATGGGAATCGGAGCCTTGTGGTAATTATAGTATTTTCTGTAATAAATCCTTGTTTCTAATAAAGCTGTTAAAATATTTAGGTTCCACTAAACAAAGTCTCTCAAAGTGCAAAGTAGTCTGTGTTTCAGAAGAGGAATTAACACAATGTTTTGCAAAAGTGCCTTCGTCTTTGAAAAGCAGCTTACTTTTCTGAAATCTGATTTTCGTGCTTTTGCTTTATGGAAAAGATATCTTTAATGCAAAAATCACTAGTGCAGATTTGGGCTAGAGTGTGTCAGATATGTGTAAGGAGTGATTTTATTATATAGACTTCCTTCTTCATATCTGAGTTTTTTTGCAGCTATGTTTTTACAATTCTATCCTTTTGGGCTACTTGGCTCTTGGATTCCAAGTGGAATGTATCCTCTTCATTTATCATGATAGAGAGGTGTGAAGTTTAGCAAGCTGGTTTCATCCTTGTCCTCTGTGTGGGAGGGCAGGAGTTTGTCTCCTCTTTCTACTTTATCTGCCAAGAAAGTCTCTGTATTGATTAATTCAACAAGTAATTATTCTGTATCTGTTAGTGAGATTTTAAAAGATCGAGGCATTTGACACCAAGAGTTATGTTCTAATACATTTCTTGCATTTAATATCTTCAGTACTGCTAAATAGTGCATGGAACATGACATAACTCAGGTCTTCAGTTCCCATTGCTCCCCTCACAATGGTCTCTATACCCTCATCAGATACAAGATGTTAATCAATACTAGATCATATCTTCTCTTTTGGAAGAATGTGTAGTATTACAGATAGATCAAGCTATTATTTATCAAGACTCAGATTATCTGAGTTGGAAAAAGTGATTCCAAAGGGATATTAGAGAGGTAGACTGACTTTTTTCACAGCATTGGCAGGCAAACCATCCTCTGTTTTAGTTACATTGTGATATTTTGATGATATAATTCTTCAGAAAGATAGTGAAACTTAATTCACTCTTTCTTCTTTTCTAACTACGGCCGGTAGTCGCACTTTCTGTACTACATGGTGCTGTTGGAGCCTTTTGAAACAAGTAGAGGTCTATATTCTGAACCAATTTTGTTCCCTTAAATGAAATTGTGCTTTGTTCACATTCTCAAGTTGACTACTCCAAGAAACTACAGGAAATCCTATTAAGTTTTAGGAATTGTCCCAGGAATTTCTGTTTTTCTCAGGCGTCTTTTTTCCTTTTGTAAGATGAGAATGGGAAGGGAGAAATTTCATTTTGGTAACCTCAGTTCTTTGCATTAACTTGTGCTTTGCCATTGTTCAGGTACAAGTGGCTTATTTTTGTGTGTAGTTAAGTAGTTCAAAGTTAGTCCATCACTTTTAGACTAACCTTTCCTAGAACATTACATTAAGTTCTTCTTTTTCAAGATTTAGACCTGCTACAGAATTACTTTTCACATACAAAGTTTATACATCAAGATCTTTCATGCTTTTCTAAAATCTCCAAATACTGAGAAGCAAAAATGTTTAACATAGTAATGCTAAAAGGAGCTTGGAGTCTTTTAGCAATAGGAAAAGGGAAAATATCCTCGAAAATTACATAAAATCCCAGAAAGCAACCCATCTTTTTCAGATATTCTCTTGCAAATTGGTTTATCTTTTTTTGTTTTATTCAGATTTGCTACATTTTATTCTGAGCTTTCTGAGCTCTTCCATACACAGAATTATGTGGTTAGGTTTTAGTCTTCTTCAAAGATACTTTTGTATAATGCAGCTGTCTTAACAGATTGAGGAGTTCTGCTTGTAAAAGGCACTGTTTTCTGGCATTTGTGAGAAGAGTAATGAAATCATTAACCATTTCATTGGGAGGCTAATATTTTTTTTTAAACTTGAAAGCATTAGAATTCTTTTAATGAGACAAACCGACTTGTATATTTGTGTTTTTCCCTATATATTTTACCCTTGAGGATCCATTTTACCCACTTCTTTGGAATCTTACTGTGGATTCTTTGAATTAGGAAGAAATGAAGCTGTAATAACTTTATTTCCAATAATTGGATCAGTTAGGGGGCATTTGGATGCCTGCTGTGGGGCCCTTCTTTTTTTGGTTCGTTCCAAGCCCTTAGCAGCAGAGACACACATCCCAAGAGTGTGAATCTGCCGGAGCAAAACTCTCAAAACTACAGTTATAGGTAAGTAACCTTTTTCTCTTACCTTTTAAGTTCTTACCCAGCTCCTATCCTTTTCTCCCCATTACCCATCTCCCCCATAAAATTACCTAAAGAGAAAACTAATACAAGAATACCATTAAGACTGAAAAGTTTATGTCTAATCCTATATAGCAAATTAATTAAATGACAGAATGTGTAATTATAACCAGTATAATTCATTCATTTCAAAAAATATGTTGTAGGGGGCTTATTTCCTTAAAAATGGAGTTACGAGTAGTAATTTGTATAGTAATCTTGCAGATTACAGTCATTAATACCAGAAGGTGAAGAGATAGAGTGTGAAAGATAAATAACTGAGTGTCTGTGTAGTAGAATGTGAGACTTAAGTATCGTGTTTTGTGAAACAAGCTTTCATTAGGTCTGCATTTTGTAGTGTGATGTAGTGGATGAAACTGGCACCTTATATAGCCCTTCCAAGAAAAATCATGTTTGCAGCCTGTGGGTCCTGTAAAAGACAGATTTTTTGTTTGTGTTGAGACATGTTTTACGAAAAGTAAGGGGAAGAAATCCCTGTTCTATTAGAGGAATTGCAATGAAATGTTGCAATGTTTACACCGATCTGTGTAAAGTTACTTTTACAGTTTTATAAAGATTAAAATACTTTAAAAATGAAAAACTTTTTTTTAAAAAAGGTAGGATTTTTACTTGTGCTCATATGTAACATGAATCAAAATTCTCCTATTTATCTCAGGTTGTGATTTATGTAGTGTAGTACAGAAAACTGCTCTTGTAAGGTGTAGAAAATAACTAAAACTTTAGCAGCTTTGCAAGAAACATTCTTTGTTTCAGTCTGCACTGTAAACTAAGAATAGAAAATTCAGTATCAATTGCATGTAATATATACCCTTGATTGGTCCTGTGATGAGAGAATTTATGATACCCTTAACCCAGTAATGACTTACATTCTGGGACAGTAATTTCTTTCTAATGGATTTAAATCTGGATAAAGCAATGGCATGAATAGTTAATAAACCCTATTAAGAGCTTAATCCCAGCATTTCTGTAGTTCACAGTCACTAAATTCATGCTGACATCAACCTAAGAGGACACAAATTTTTTTTCATTGTCATGGAATATAAATGTTACTGATCTAGTTAATTTATGATATTTTTGAGTGCAAGGCAAAACAAAATCCACAGCTGGAAGGGAGAAGGGAAAGTCACTGCTTATTTCTAAAGTTTTCTGTCTATACAAATTAATTAAAATCTAATTGGATATGTTAGCTGTGATACTTAAGTAGTTTTCATTAAGTCTCACATCAATGTGTTGAATTTTTCTTGTGGAATTAGTTGCTGCACTGAGTATTTCAAACTAAGTGTACTTCAGGTTTTGCTTAGATATTTTGAGTTTAAAAAACTGTAATTTCGGACAAAATCACATGGATAAAACTCAGTGTTTATGCTGAAAGATCTATCTCTCAAGTAAATTAAAGTCGTATGGTTTGTGAAAGCAATATTAAATTTAGGGAGCTTAAGTTACAGTTTCCAGTCTCTAAACAAATGTAGATACTTGATTATACTTTTCTGCAGTTCAATTTTGGTTATTTCCTGGTGTAGTATTTCCTTTGTATTACTATAATTGACAGAGAATAGTGAGTAACCAGACATCCTTAAGTAGAAAAACTCATAAGACAATATGATGATGGTGTTATTGCTGTATTTAAGAAAACAGGCAAAACCTCAGAATCTTAATTTTATAAAGTCCACTACACCTTAAGGCATCTCAGGGATTGCTATAGTATTTTTGTGTTTTGAACTGAGTGAGTTTAGACATCCATTCTGATGGGACTTTTTTGGACAATGACGAGAAGTTTGATGAAGAATTTTTTTACAGGTTGCTAAAGATTAGCAGATGTTTCTATTCTGAGTCTTGCAAGTCCCTTTCTTTGAACTGCAGCAGCTGACAGTCTTCTGGTCTCTTCAGAGACTTTGGAATTACGTACCATTCTATAAAGCTTCCTATACAAGGTTTATGACTCTCCTTCTTGATTTCTTCTGTAAAGGAGGAAGCAGTGAGAATAAAATCTTTGCCCTGTGTTGGCTGAATCTCTCCTTCAAGGGGAGGAGATAGTGTGGAAATCTCTTCTACTCATGGGAGGGGTTCTCTTTGGTTGTTCAATTCTTTTTTTTCAGTTGGCATAAGACTTTGAGGGGAGATGATGAGAGCAAACTCTTACGGTTTTTCAATGGTGTGCATACATGAAGGAGAAGAAAAGAGCAGATATTTACTCTCCCTCTACGGATAGGTCATCCAATGGTACCATTGAAGTAATTTTAAAGATTCCTTGTATGCAGATTAGATTCTTGTGGTCTACAGAGCACTGTTGACTGGGGGGACAGGGCACTTAGACTTTGAAGAGATCTGTGAAAAATAACTAAGAAAGGGAAAGAGTTGACAGTAGACATATATTTGTTATTTGGGCATTTGTTGAAAATTTCTAATCTTGATTGCTATCTTAGATAAGATAAGCTTATAACTGGTTTCTTTCTGACGTACCTCTGATGTTGTTAAAAAATAGAAGGTTTGACAATATAGTGGTAATAACCACTTAGGACTAGTATATTTGAGCTAAATTCGTTAATTAGTGATATGATTAAATAAGTGCTATTTCAAATGAGTGGGAGCATGCCCCAGTAATCTCTAGTATGAGAGATTAGAAGAGTTAGAGGTTTAAAGATGTAAAACTCTTAAAGGTTATCCTCTACAAAAAGGAAATTTATACTTCAATTACCATTTAAATGGTTCGTCTAGAATTCAACATTAGAGGATCAATCTTTTTTGTGTCTCTGAAGAGGCGAACATTCACATTTAACCATTTTGAATATAAAATCTCCCCCTGAGTCCCTTGCAAGGTGTAAACGAGGTAGGAAAAAATTCATCTGTTATGTCTATTTATAAGTATACCAAACAATATTAATAGAGGGAAGTGTTACTATTCTGCTGAAAGGAAGCTTAGCAACCATGTTCATGATTATTATTTAAACTTATTACCTTTTCATAGATACTTACAAAAGGCCCATTTCAATTTGCTAAGCCAAGTAGTTCTAGAACTGAGTATCATCCATACTCAGTTGTTTAAAGAGTTTTTTCAAGGATTTAAGGCAATTATCAGGCTTGCCAGGAAGCAGTAACGGAGAGAGTTTCAGCACTAATTGTATCTTGACTGTTGCTTTGGAAAGATTCCAGGGTGAGTAAAAGAATAAATATGCATTCATAATACAGCTCTCCTCATCCACCTGCTGCTTCTAACACTTTCTCAGCTTCCAAGAATATCTGTTTTCAGGATGAATGTTCTTCAAAGTACAGTTGCCTTGTAATTTCAGGAGAAATGTACCTCAAGATGTCTGTGGTTATTCCAGTGCAATGTGGTTTTTTGCACAAAGGTTCCACAATAATTAATTAATTAATTTCTAAATCTTAAAGTACTCACGACTTTGATGCGCAGACATTTCCAAAGGTGAAGGCCATAACCTGTCTCCAGGAATATTGTTCATAAGATGATTGGTGGGAGATTACCACTGGGAAATCCAGCTAATCTTTTTCTCATGTAAAGCTTGTGGTTCCAGTAATGTTTTTTATCTTGTGCCACAGTGAATAATTTCATTTGATAGAACAACTCTACTATTTTTTACTATAATGTAGTTTATGATCTTGCTTTGAGTTCCAAGGTACTGCCTTTTAGTGAGCATGTTGCAAGGTGAAGAGGATATTCTTATGAATTTGCCAAGTCAAAAGGATTCATACATAGAGTAACTGTTCTCTGAACTACCATAGATTTGTTAAAGGAATTGGAAAAAATGTAGGTATATTTTGAATATATCTACAACCTCAGAGAAAGGTGGAGGAGTGAATAATGGTTTTGAAAAGAATTTGAAAACAACAAACTTGAATACCTAATCATTAATATGGTCAGGAAGCTCTTCTATAACTTAATACATATTCCTTTGACTATGAAAACTGTTGCAAAGACAGAAGCAAAAACATCCTGATCACACTTTATAGGACTAAAGAAATTGTGAACAACATATATGGAACTGCAACAAGCTTTAGATCTAGATCTGTAGGATTTCAAAGAAAGACATTAGTCTGATCTTTCAGTGAAGTCCTGATTCCCATATTAGAAGAAAAAATACTACTGTCTGTGGAATTAAGTGAATGAAGCTTGAATACTGATGCCTTGAAGGATATGAAGTATATTTCAATGGATATTGTAAAAGTTCACCTGCTCGTTTTGGGACTTACGACTTAATGAAGCAGCTATATGCAAACTTGCATATATTTGACTGTAAAAGAGAAGAATCTGAAGACATCTGTTTTAAGAGGTTCACTACTCTCTTCTCCCCTCGCTGATTCTAATTCTTGTATAGCTGAAAGTGAGTTCAAGATTTTATAAAACCCTCAAAACCCAATGGTATGTTTCAGCTTTCAAATTTTTGCAGCTATTATGGCAACTTAAAAAGTTTTTGTATTTATTCAGTGGGGTTTTTTTATTATGCTTTATGAAGGCAGTGGTAGTATGTATTCATCCTACCTTTTTTGCCCTAGTTCAACTGGACATTTTCATATACTCAGGACAGCCTTTTTTGTCCTAAATCGAGAATTCTCATAGAGGAAAAGCAGTAATGATTGAGTCTAGTTTTGAGGCTCACTTTCAAGATGCACTGGAAGTAAGAAGAAATCTGTGAGTGATCTGTAACTCTGTCTGCAATCACCTTGCCATCTAAGAAAATAAAACTATGAAAGTGTCCCTTTCTTCTCAGGCAAGATGTCAAGTTACTAAAACATCTGTATTGTAATGTCAAGAGAAATGAAGAATGTGCATCAGAAGAGCTATGTATTTAGAGGGAATATGTATGCCAAGTTGTGATGTGATCATCTACTTATGTGTTCTCAACTTACAATTTGACATTTTGGATAATGAAGAAGAGCAGCATGTTGAGCCTGGTCACTTGCAGAAGTCCAAGCAAGAAAAAGGCCCTACTTGAATTGTTTTGATTGTTTGTTCTTGGTGCCTTCAGCATGAGGGCTCTGAAAGGTGAGTTTTGGTTGCTCTGAAAAACAGCTACAGCTGTTTAAGGCATCACAGCTTGTGGCCATCTGCTCCTATAATAGGCATAAAAATGGAAAGCATTGTCTTGCTTAAAACAGAATCATTCAGCCTGGTAGGTTAATGCAAACCACCTTCACTAGTACCTTGTGGTGATGCATTAGACAATGAAATAGAGTTGTGGAAACATGAAAGTGTGTTCCCCTCTGCTACAGATGATAACTTCAGTTAGAGAAATGGGGCAGATAATGAATAACAGTCATGTCTTAAAGACTACTGTTAGATCCACCATCAGAGCCTTACAGGACTTTTTCAGTGTGCCTGGCATTTCTGGACTAAAATGACAAGGCCAACCAACCTTCTCATAAGAATGCAAGTTTCTGAACTTAGATTTCAAAGTTTAAAGAGTTTTTTATTGAGAAGTAAGGTGATGATGTCTGTGGATGTATATATATTTGTTCTAATCCATAGTGAAGAAAAATTCATCTATGTAGGTCCTCATGTGAATCCAGCAGTTGCTGTAGCACAGAAAAAGCAAAAATGTCCATCCCTCATCTTTGACTTGGAAAATTTATTTTGGCTCATGTGTCTATCATAAAGTTGGCATTCATTCCTACAGGCTTCTATTGAGCTTTCCAAAGTTCTTTATTTGCAGTTGATCAGTTTCTGCATGCAGTTTATTGTATCTATCTTTACTGTCTTCCAGCCATTGAATCTTGTACAAAATTTTTAAATTTTAGAAAGTTAGAGATATCCAGATAGATCTGAGGATAAAAATGATGGGGAAAAACACCTGTTCACATCACTGGAATTAACCATGTTACTACCTTGTTATTGTGGCCTAACGTTAATTTTGGAAGTGATCCTTCAAAGTATTTCTAAATAAGAATTTCCTAAAAATTTACAAGAAATTAGAATTTATATGTTGTCATTCTGGTTTACAATTCCAGAGGACTGTGTGAGTTTTTTCATTGACATTTATTTACCTATTTCTTGGTTGCATCCTTCTTACTGTTCATTCACCTGCTCTGAGTAGGAGAGCTGTTTCATTTCATCTGGTGATAAGGCACCATGAACCTAGGCACAAAGTATGGTATTTTTCTTAGTTTGCATTTGTGGTCTATTTTGACAATAGATCTATGTTTAGTAATTCCTTAAAACTTAAAGTCATACTCCCTGATTACAAAGAAAGTAATTTTTTGGGGGGGTGAATGACAGTGGAGTTATTTTGGAGTAACAGTTGAGAAATGAAAATGTAAGCCTTAGTGCAGGTAGGGCATCTAGTTTTCATGACAGAAATTATTTTTATTTAGGGTTCTGTGTTGGTCATATAAATGGGTTGTAGTTTTATATGGGTAGAATATACTCGTTTGGTTATTTCTATGTGCTTTTCATTTCTATGCATTCTACCAAATTACAAGGTGTGTGGTTGATTGAATTTTTCTGTATTCTGCTCCTAATGATTTTTTAGAGTAAACTGAAAGGCTTATGGCAGAGTCAGGTTCTTGACAGAGAATTATCACTATACTTTTTCTTTCATCTGTAAAAAGGCATTATGATTGCAAAGGGAAAGTTACTCAAGATTTAAGTGTGTAGTGGCCCCCCCCACCTAATATGCATGTGTTAAGGTATAGACTCCAACCCTTGGTGTACTGCTTTGCTTCAAAGAGAAGCATGGAGTCGTGGAAATGTTACTTTGTTAGTTTTGTTCATGCTTTGTGTGTTCCCTGACTAAAATATGTATGAAGTCCAGCTGGTCCGCTGAACCAAGTAGGGAAAAGCTCTGTTGTAATCACTGCAGATCCTTGCTTAGTACATTTGTAATAAAGCAGGTTGAATCTGCAGAAGGTATTTTGTATAGTAATATTCCTCAAAAACTAGTTGTGGAGCTGCACCTTAGCTTTGACTTTTCAGACTTCTGCTTCAAGTGTAATTGAGTAGTTTGCGGTTTCTTTTAAATGGGGTGGGTTTTTTTGGTCCTTATGTATTACAGCTGCTATATTAGGTGGTTCTCTTGGGAATTACACAGGGCCTTTGATTTCATATGTTTTGAGGGAGGGCTTTTTTAACAATTAACTGGCATTTATGGGAGACTGATAATGAATGATAGTCTGAATACATGAAAAAATATTAGAGAAGTCCTATTCTTGCTTTTAAATTCTGTTGATTTTCTTCTGTATGCACATCCATGCTGAGAAGGATTAATTGTGGGAGTGGAAGGGAATGGACATTCTTTGGACATTTATCAGTTTTTATATATAATTTGTGATTTTTTTTCTCTTTTAACTTGCAGATAAGCCTCTGAAGAAGCGAAAACAAGAAAACAAGCCACCAGAGGCTGGAGCCGCTACTGGAGGAAATAGAGCAGCTTCTCAGGAGACAGGTTCTGCAGGAAATGGGGCAAGGCCAGCATTGATGGTTAGTATTGATCTGCAGCAAGCAGGAAGAGCAGACTCTCAGGCAGCAGTAACTCAGGATTTGGACACCATCAAAAAACCTGAAGAAATTAAGCAGTATAATGATGGGTTTGTGTGCGTTCCCCAGGAAGACACCGTTGGAGTTCTTAAGTTTAAACCTGAAAACCATCCAGAAATTTTTAGAAAAAAGTCAGACTTTGAAAGTCAAAAGACAGATACCCAGCAAAATGAAAACAGACAAATGGAGTTCCAGCAAAATGAGAGCAGACGGTTGGAAAGTAAATACAATGAAAGCAAGCAGTTAGAAGTAAAACATGAAAGCAGACAAATGGAAATGAAACAAAATGAGAGCAGACAGACAGAATCGAAACAAAATGAGAGCAGGCAAATGGAGATGAAACAAAATGAGGGAAAACAAAATAATGGCAAACAGGAAATACGACAGAGGCCAGAAACACCGAAACAGAAGAGTGAAGGCAGACCTGAAACACCAAAACAGAAGAGTGAAGGGAGGCCTGAAACACCAAAACACAAACATGATAATCGGAGGGACTCCAGTAAACCTTTGTCAGACAAGAAAATTGAAATATCTAGGCACAAACTAGATGTGAAATCTGATCCTTCGAGGATGAAACCTGAAAGTCGGCCTGATCCAACAAAACCGAGGCCTGATGGGCGCTCAGTTTCTGATACACCAAGGCGTGACCATGATAGCCTTAAACAAAGATCTGAGGACAGGGGGGAGTCAGAGAGATACAGAGGAGATCCATCCAAGATTAGAAGGCCTGAATATTTGAGATCCTCAAACAAAAATGAACATGATTCTAAGCATGGTATTAAATCTGATGGTTCAAAACCTGAGAAATTTGAAAGGAAATATAGGCATGAGTCTGGTGATTCAAGGTTTTCTTCTGGGGATCAGAAATCAAGACCTGACAGCCCTCGTATTAAACAGGAAGGTAAAGGGGATTCTAGCAAATCAAGACCTGATAAACCTGGTTTTAAGTCACCAAACAGCAAGGATGAACGAAGGACAGATGGTAATAAGAGTAAAGTAGATAGTAATAAAGCACATGGTGACAATAAAGCAGAGTTTCCCAGTTACTTGTTGGGGGGAAGATCTGGCGCATTAAAACATTTTGTCATTCCAAAAATCAAGCGTGATAAAGATGGGAATGTTACTCAGGAGTCAAGGAAAACTGAATTTAGAGGTGAACATAAGGACAAAGTAGAGAAGATTGGGCTAGTTGAAGATCTAAATAAAGGAGCTAAGCCTGTAGTTGTCCTTCAAAAGCTTTCTTTGGATGATGTGCAGAAATTTATTAAGGACAGAGAAGATAAATCAAGAGGCTCTTGTTTTAAACCTAACAAGAACAAGTCATCCAAACCTAATAAAGGTAAGATTGTTTTAATATTAATTTCATTATATTTTTACGCTTGAGTTCTTGTAGATTTTCTACTTCTGCCGTTAGAAATTAAATGCAAACATTTGATAGTTTATATGCTTGCTTATATGGTGAGAAATAAAGTAGTCTAAGGACTTGTCATTATCAGAAATCTTGCTACAAATGTACCTGAAATTATTTATTTACTTCAGTACAAGTACTTAATCTGGCAACACCTAAGTGGTTTTAAGATGTACGTCAGCTGCATTAGTTTTATATGGTAATTTATCCATGAAATATAACTGTTGTATGTATAATTTTACCTGGTTTGGGTGTGTCTGTATAAAGGACTGCCACTACTGTAAATAGTGTAGTTGGAAGGATGGGAAACACTAAGTGTGCAAGCCCTCAGATTTTTCTGTATATTTAATTTGAAGTGAAATGGGTTTTTCCCAAGCATGTTTTGACATGGTGTTAGTAAAACACAGTTGCGAAGTACCATCTACCTCTTTAACACTGTAAATACAAGTCAATTGAGGAGGTTCCATACCTGAGATTTTGTGACAACAGACTTAGAAAAGAGTTTGGTCTATAGGAGAATTCATATATCATTGTCTCTAGAGTCCATTATACGCAGAAAGAAGAAACCTGAACAATTAGCTGGCATTTTGAAATGAGTAATATGGACAGGAAATAATTTAGAATAGTTTGTAGGTTTGATATTTAACTGATTGTCTCTTCTAAAATAAGATTGTCTCTTCTTTTAAATAAGATTGTTTTTCTTTTTGATACTTTCACTTTGGCTTCTTTGGTTTCAGACTGAAGTAGATCATTTCACACTGTGAAATCAGTATTACTAATTGGTTAATTTTTAATTTAGCATTTAAAGAATTTAAGTTTCTTATATAGTCATGTTTATAGAGTTGTCGTGTTTTAAAATAGACAAATCAAAAGCCAGAGGAAAAGTTTACAGCTGTATGCAGGATGATGTATAAATCCATTTCCAAGTGTATAATGAATTCAAGATTAAAATATTTTCTTACGCAGCTGATCTGGTAAGAAATTATGTAGAAACCATCTTTGTGAATGTACAGCTATTTTATGTGCACCTGTAAAGAGGTGTTGTCTGTATTGTTAATTTCTTGTGCTATGCCTGTTTTCTATCTACTAACCTGATTCTATTAACTCTAAAAAGCCTTCATTATAATTTGTGATGTGTTTTACATCTTTGTAAAATATTAGCCTCCTTGTTAGGGATTTCTCTTAGTCCTGGAAATAAGAACATTGTCTCTGTCCCTTTTTGAGGTTCAAAAGAGGCAAAATTTCCATTTCTAATATAGGTATCTGGAGTTAGCCATGAAATTATGATATCTTTGTTCTCAGTTTAATCTGAAGCTTTCAGATGAAACCCTTATGTTCGTGATAGGAAATGCTAAAAACTTTCTGATGGAACTCAGGTCTAGTCTCAGTAGGATAAATTTTAAATTTACACATTTTTATGTGCAGAAAGTAATTTACTTAAAAGTCTTCAGAACAATAAGCAGTACCTGTATGCTTTCCAAAATGTTTCTGAATTACTTTTTGCTTGTAGTCTGTATTATATGTAGTTATAAATAGAATGCTTTAGTAATGTGTAAAGGTTTTAATGACTTTTGATGTGATTCTAGTAGTTGCCACAGATCAGCAATGCCTTGATTTAAAAGTCAGGTTTATAATTTCTCTACAATGTTTTTCTGCATTTTTTTTTTCTTTCTGAAATCATCATTTTCTTGCATTTCTTGCACTTTGAAACAACTTGGGACGTGTTTTGCAGGGGAAAAATGGTTTGAATCTGATATGAGTCTTATTGCAATTGTATTCAGAATAAAGTTCTTACAATGATACTAGAAATAGGTTTCATGAAAAGAATAATGTAACTGTTTTTATCTTACAAATCAAGTTTTGAGTGTTCAGCATGCAGATTTTGCAGAAAGTGTCTTTGGACTGCAGATTTTTAATGTGTATAGTTCTGTATTTTTTTTTCCTGGTAACTCACTTCCTAGAGCACATTCTAATTAATCAGGTGAATTCCAGGTGTTTGAAAAGGAGCGTATTTTATAAAGTTACCTCTCTTCATAAGGCAAAGTGTTTGTCAACAGCTAACTGATGTAGATGTATTCATGCCACCGCCACAGTATCCTCAATCCCGTTGGAAAAGTGTTCACAGTTTCACTTGGTGCCATTTTTAGTTATAAACTTTTTAATATGCTAGGAAATGTAATTTTCATAAACCTTCTTTTAGTTCATCCTATACTACTTAGTAGATTGTAGCAATTCTTTTCTAGTGTTGCCTTTTAGCATCATTATTCAACTTCTCACATGCCTCTTATGCCATGTAGCTTAGTATATTTTACTTTCTCTTTTTTCATTACCCTTATATCTCTTGTCCTTTCTTTTTGCTTTCTCATCCATCCCTCCCTCAAGAAAATGTCTTTTCATGCCTTTGTCATGTGCAACATCATTGCTGTAATTTATCTGAAATGCAGTTTAAAACAGGGTTGTTCAGCTAGTTCAAAACACCATTTAGATAGTCATTCTGTCTTAAGGGGCTAATTCCCATTCATTACAAAACTCAATAAAATTGACCTCATGTTAAGCTACAGTTAATTCTTTGCAAACTGAAAGTCTGTAGAACTTTTTTCATTGTTTCAGTAAATTTTAAATTTTAAAATCTTGCCTTTATTTGCGTTGGACTTCAAAAAGATAAGGTAACATTGTCAGCAAATTTTATAGACACATTTGAAATTTTATCAAGTTATGAATGGGAGGGGTAGCCACAGTATGTGACTGTTAATATTGAATCAATCCAGGAGTCCCTTTTGGTATTTACAAGGAAGAAGAAACTTTTCTCTCTCTCCTTTCCTCTCTCCCCATATCTTGAGGATTTTTCTGAAATATTCAATGTATCCCAGAGGAAAGTTATGGATTTTTTTTCATAGTGTTTTTGTTACAGGGTCTTGTGGTGAAGTCTTGTGGCCAATTTTGTCCAGGCCAAAATGAACTGTGACATTTCTTTGTCTGATTTTAACATCTGTGAATGTCTTTTATCTTGGTTTTAATGCAAATGTATGTTGTTGTGGGATCCATTAAACTTTTCCCTTTAACCTTGTGCCTGTAATGAGGAGGTCATGTTTGGTGTCCTTTCTTTTCAGAGCTTCAGTGAATACCTTCTCTGCTGCTTTTTAGATCAGCTGATGCTGATTTTAGATGCCAATCAGCTGTATTGGGCTGGGAGCTGTTAGCAGCTTCATGGTTACTGCATTCTGAATAAGTCAAATTTTCCTTTGTTTAGTATAAATAATGAGAAAAACTGTAACTGTCTTTGTAAGATGTCTGAGCAGGTTTATAATATGTTTGAAGGATTGTCTTTGCAAAATAAGCATCTTTTGGATCTTCCTATATCACCTAAGAGGAGTTTGTTCCTTTAAGGGGAAAAAAAAAGAAATTCTTATTTGAATGCTATTCCTCCATTGTGTAGATTGTTACAGGATTTCATTATCTTTACAACGTAGAACTGAAGACATAACATTTTTTTGCTCACTACAAGTCTTCTTAAATATACTATGTTTCCTGCTGCTCTGGTCTGAAATTTGAGTAAAGACTTGACATTTCTTGAAGGTATTCTTCATACATGATCTTTACAGGATCAGCTAAAAATCTTACTGTTTAATCATCTTTATGTCATTAAAACAGCACTTCTGGATTCTTCTGTGATATGTGCTTATATGATTTGTTTGGGGGTTTTGGTTTGTTTGCTTTTAATTCCAGGTGACTTTTTCAGAGCCTCTGAAACTCTGACTTAGCATTTGTGTAACATGACAGCCTGGGTTCTAGCGCTGTTGGAAATAGTTTCACTTGGGAAAAAGCAATCAATTTTCTTCTAGTAGTGACAAGAAAGGGAGTATTTCAGGATGAAAAGTTGTATCCAGATTGTGTGGGCTTGATTGAATGAACTTGTGATGCCTCTCACTGATTTCTACTTAGCACAGCCAAACTACTTAAAGAGGCTTTATGGTACTGATGAAAACTGTGGGCAGAAAGGAAGTACCAATTCTATACCTTGTTTAAATCCTACATGTACAGGAATTCTATAAGGACAAAACCGGGTTATGGATGTCAGGACATCAAATTTTAGAGTTCAGACAAATTTGTTTCCAAAATGAAAATTTCTTAATGCTGAAACAGACAGCTGGAAATCAGAGAAGCCACAAGAAAATAACTGGAATAAAAACATACTATCCTGGGAAAGGGAGAGTTTGAAACTCGGCATGCTTCCCATAAACAGTGCTTTTGTAAAGGTTAGCATTGTGAAAAACCTCAGTTGCATATATCCTGAAATTGAAATCCCTGTCTTGAAGTTTCTGGAAGCAACTGTATTTGCATGTGTCAAGGCCAGAGTAAGAACCTGCTGATCATCTTGCTTGTGCATGCAGCGCCAGGTGTATCTGTAGAAAATTATGCCACATTTCAGAGGAAAAAGATAGTGTATTTCAGCATTTACAGCAGAACATTTATGATTCTTCTCGGCTGAAATGTTTAAACCTTCTTCAAACTAAAATTTAATTGTAATTATAGAAAAACAGCTATGACCGTAAGAATTCTACAGTCTTCCTGTTTTTTCTCTTTTGTGCTATATTAATGACTACATCCTCTCAGCTTAACTAAAACTAGAAGTGGGACTGGATCACCCTTGTGCCATTAGAAGTATTCAAGATATTTTGGGTTTGCAGGGGATTCATTTTAATATGTACTTTGTTCATTAAGCCCCGATTATTTTGGTTTTTTTTCTGGATTAAGAGGTTCACATTTTGAAAAATATTCCACGCATCATTTAGTTAAAAGTCTATATAGAACTTGTTAAAGTCTAGGAAGATCTGATTTCTCCAATGTGCTTTGCACTGGTATGGTTTTGCTCGTACTTGCAGGGAATTTTAAGGTATGATGTTTCTGAGCCATTCAAGAAGGTCGCTAGGATTTGTGCAGGCATGGTGCATATTCTCCGGGGCCTTAATTTTTTATGCTAGTTTTTCAGAAGTAGATGTTGGATAAGCTGGTATTGGTACACAGCAGGAATCAGCTACTGCACTCTGGAGTAATTCCTTTTGTTGACCTGTTACTGGTAATAGAGGTAACATTTTCAGCACAGAGCGTTGCCTGATAGCTGCTTTCCTGCTATTTGTTTCCACTTTAGACGTTGCAACTAAGGTAAATATTTTGATTCTTGCTTCTACAGTATTTTTTTGGATAGGAAAAATGAACTTTGCACGTGTCACATCGAATTCTTAGCAAAAACAATGAATTTGACCCAACCCACTAATTTCATTTTACTTTAATTTGTTTGAAATATGATGATTTGTCAGCTTGGAGATTTAGGAGTGCATTGTTTCATTAGCTGATTTTTGAAAAATTACTTTGGCACATGTAAGTGATACATATTCATTGCCTAATTTGTCAGAACAGTTTCTTGAAAGTCTGAAACTGCTCTTGGTTCATGGACGTGGATGCTTGATTGAGTTCCTCTTACTTCTGAGAATAGCTAAGGCTATTTTGCGTAAATAATTTTTGCAACAATGCATTGCAATGTGTAAATGTGGCCCAGCAATTTGTCTGATGTCAATTACAGTATGCAATGCAGACTTGTTCATGTGTCTAAGGACCTGAAGGTGGATATTAATCTTGTCTTAGGTACAGGGATATGTACTTGAAATTTTTTGGCTTGAATTTTCGTCTAGCCAAAGGGAAAATTTGACTAAATACAAATACCAAAAAACCTCATATTTGCTTCTGGAGAATTAACTTTTCTGTTGCTCAGTATTTTCGGCTGTTCTAGGTGACTCTATTCATGTAAGAAAATCTAAAATGTTTACTTGAAATTTGGAGTTTATTTTTGCTCTGTGGGAATACTACCAGCAAACAGAAAAATTTCAAATTACTGAACTGTTGTTTGCATTGAATAACTTTTCCTTAAATATACATTCTGTTTAATTATCTTCCAAGCAATTTTCCTGCACTATTTTATATTTAAAGCTAAAGCATCAGCGATCTTTTGTTGTTGTTCCTTATGTAATTGTTATCCTGAAGAAGCAAAGCTAGTAGCTTCATGCAGTATTTTCAATGATAAGGAGTGAGACTCTTTCTATTCAATAACAAGAAAAATACACAGGTCTTCTTGGTATGCCTAGAAGTCACAGATGAGATGTAAAATAATGGGTTTTGTTTGCTTATTCTCTGCAAAGTTTTTGGCTGTATTATATTCCTTATATAGAAGTTTTTGTTTTATGAAAAGAGAAATTCTGAGGAATAATTGATTTCACTTGATTAAGGTTTTTTGTCTCAGGTTCAGCAAACAACCAGAATATATGGCTGAAAAAAATACATTAGTCATAAATTTCAGATCCCAAGCATTAATCATCATAGGGTCAACGAATGGCTTGGGCTAGAAATTATCATAAAGATCATCTCTTTCCAGCCTCCTGCCATGGGCAGGGACACCTTACACTTGATCAGGTTGCTCAAAGCCCCATCCAGCGTGGCCTTGAACACTGCCAGGGATGGGGCACCCACAATCTTTCTGGGCAATTTGTTCCAGTACCTCACCACCCTCTCAGTAAAGAACTTACTTCCAACACCTGAACTAAATCTCCTCTGTTGGTCTAAAGCTGTTCCCCCTTATCCTAATGCTATCTGCCAGTGTAATAAGACACCCTCCATCTTTTTTTTATAAGCCCCTTTTGAGTGCTGAAGGGGTTTTAACAGAAGAATATTAGCAGATAATTGCAACTGTACAAAATACCTTAACTTCTAAAAACAATAAATTGAGTTGACCAAAATTTCAATGCATATGTTCAAAAGAAATGACAGCAAAATTCAAAACCACCCCCCAACACTTATTCAAAAAAGCAAGGGAGTTTGTGTAGCATTACATTTATTTCAATTGCCAACCTTGCTCCTTTTTATTCTGAGTACTGCTTTATTTTTTGTACAGCATCTTGGAAAACTAGACTGCTCTAGCCTCCTTTAATCCATTTCTATGCAGACAAAAAGTCAGCAGTAAGGCCAGCAGTTGCTACAGCAATCAGATACTTGAGTCCATCATTGATGCCAATGTAAATGTGAGTTCTTTTGGCATCTTGGGAGAGTGTGTGTTGGATGTATTTCCTGCTCTCTGCCTGGATATTTCAGAGTTCCCTCTTGAAATCTCTTCCCTCCTTCTAAGAATGTCTATTTCTTCTCAGAGTGTTTAGTACTATTGTAAAATTCTTTTTGAATCTATGTTTGTTAGCTGTGGTTAATGATGACCTCTGTTGTATCACGGAATTATTCTGCTGCCATGTCCAGATCCTTCTCTGATTAGCAAGTTGGGGTCCCATCTTTCAAGGCCAGAGCTAAGGACTGGAGTAAAAGGAGGGAATCTGAAACTTTTTGATGAAGAAGGATTGTTTTAAAATATTTGTTAGAGCAGGTTCCATGAAATGTAGGACTTTTCCCTAACACTACCTTTCTCCATTCTGCTGAATTGATTGCAGCAGAGAATTCCTGTACAAGCAGCCCCTTCGGTGGTGGTGAGGTCATCTCGGTTTCCCACCCCTTTTCTGGCATAAGTGTATGTGAGGTGGGCTCTGGAGTTATCCCTTCATTTATGCAGTCAAAAGATGAGGGTAAGGCACTCAATAGAAGGTTATATCCTTTTGGATACATTCTGTAGGATGTAGCTGTGTACCCTTCCATAAGCTTTACAGCAGTGAAGGGGAGGGGAAAGAGAAAAGCTGCTGGTGTAAATGTACTATTCCATTTGTTTTCACCAGTATTCATTTGATCATGTTTTTCAACTGATGATAGGGTATTGAGATAAAAGCGGAACTTCCATCATATGCAGATGGAAGCAGATGGAGCAGATGTATCCTTCTCAAAACTTAACTGGGATTTCCCTGTTTCTTTCCCCTTCTGTTCCTGAAACTGTTCAGGGAACAAAATTATTTTGACAGATGTGAAGTTGGTGGGCAGCAGACTGATCACCGAGGGCACAGTGCACCATATAAAGAACACACTGGAGCATTTTAAGGGAGAATCTGGTGGAAATTATATCATTAAATTTGCACACTTGAGAAAGAATGAAAGATTTTTCAGCTTTAACCACAACATTTGCATCAGTTTATAGGCACTCATGTGGCCCTTTGCATTCCAGTGCCTCAATGCTATTACTGTCGCACTAGTTAGCTAATTTAGAAGGGCATTTATTTTCTAAACAGTTTATAACATAGGGAAATATCGCTATCCTTTCTTTTTTTTTTTTTTCTTTTAGTTCCTTATCTAAACACAACCGTATCTGCATGAATATTTCCTGTAAATTTAACCTTCAATTCTCTGCTTTTGTAGCTACAGTGACATGGTTAGTCAACGAGATAGCAGCACTTTTCTTATAAGAATAAGGAATAAGGATATTTTATTTCATTTAACACAGGCTTGAAGTTTGGTTGAGCTAATCCGGAAAAAAACTGCTTTCCTTCCCTGTATATATATGCCTGACATAAGACAAAAGTTAGACTGTAAGATTTTATTAGAAAAGGGAGGAATATCCTTTATCAAATGCTCAGAGAGGATGTTTAAGGAAGGTGAGCTTAGTCTCTGTGGAATAATAACAAGACTGGATATATTAGTCATTGGCAAAATAAGAAAAGTCCAGTAGCAGGTAATATCTCTTGTGGCAAAAAAAAGAACAAGAAGAGGGCAAAGTTGAGCTGCAGTCAGTAGGGGTTTATTTCTAATGTCCAAGTGAAGATGAGTGACAGTTCTCTAGTATACAAATTCGGTGGTCAAACAGAAATGGGAAGATTCATATCCTTACCCCAAACAGGTGGCATTATAACCCTATCAGACTCTTGCGTGTTCTTTCTTATAATGTCTTCATAGTTGGAAAAAGTTTCATTTAAAAATCAAGATATGTAGAGAGATTACAAAAATGAATTTGCATTAACTGCAGTTCTGTTTATTGCAGACAATTAGTTCACAGAAATAGAAAAGATAGTATTTATGTTTCCACTGTATTAACTGTCTCATAGTTATGAAAGTAGCAATTCAGTGTTTAGATTTCTAATGCTATTTTAATCTCGATGGCTCGTAGTTCACAGGAAATTGTACCAAGATTGGATTTAAACCATGCATTTATTTTTCAAGGTTTAAAAAGCAAAGATAAGTCATTATTCGTGTTAGTTTTGATTTCATGACAGGAACAGCCTCTCTGATCCTGGAAAGCTTACCTAAGCATCAGTAAGAATTATCCTCTTTTACATAGGTGCTTGTTTGAAAGTTGTTACATCAAGCCTAATATGTGCTAATATGAACACAGATTATTATGTCAAAAAATAATTGTGCTGTCCATATAGAATGGACCCAGCAGAAGTTCATAAGGATTTTACCTTATTTTAATGTTTAGCCTCTCTTGAAGGATGATCAACCTGGATCAGGAAGATCTATTTGACTTGCAAAGTCAACACAAAGTGTTACTGGATCTTTCTAAAGAACATATGCATAAATATTAGCTAAATCTAATAAAGCTGAAGCTGCAAAGCACAATATTGAACTGTGAATTAGATCTGTTCTTTTCCGTTAGTTTTTTAAGCCGTACGTGGAAAAGAGAAATGCTACATCCTGTAGATACTTACAGAAATTTTTCTACTATACATAGTAAAACCCTCTGAAAAGCTTCCCAGACTATAATAAGATATGGGACCAGGCTTACAGACTAACTAATTTCTCACTGAAGTTCTCTGATTGATCTTTAACTGTATTATATTTTGTAAAGAAATGCTTGGTGAGAAAACACATTCTTAAGGGTCAGTTGGATATTGAATAGTAGATGAAGATTCATTAATATCTTTCCTTAGAAACTTTTTGATTATAGCAATCAAGCCAAACCAAGAATTTGTTCTTCTCTGACAAGTAACTTGCATGTAAATTGTAGATAGCATTGCATATGTTTGGAGAAGCACTGTAGAAGTGACTGTTCATGTATGCATTTCTTTGAAATGAATTGTTCTTCTGTGTCTTCCTTTCAGTCTCACCAGTGTGGAGTTTGTTAGAATGCTCTTCCTGGCCTTAAGAAAAAGATTTTGTTATGATGGTACTTTTTGTCTGCATTTTGGGGGGTTTTTTTGGTTGTTTGCTTTAATAGTTGCGGAAGTTTTGAAATTATGTGTAAATGACATCTGAAGAATACACATGCCTGTAGTCTCATTTCAGGCATATGGTGTACACTGATCATACATATTGCAGAAAATGGAGTTTTTACATTGATGCTGACAATCCTTCAGCAAGATATTTGAGTGTTCTATTAGATTATCAAGTAACATTTTAACAAAGTTACTTCCTCTTTACTATTTAAAAGCCATGCATGCTAGAGCCAAATGTAACTGAATAAAGTGAAGACATGGAAGCAGGTACTGGGTCTTAGCAAACTTAGCAGAAAAATGGAGAATTGAAAGTGATTTTATATGGATTTCTAGTTTTTAAAGAGGTTGTGTTACATACTCTATTAATCATTTTAGCAAAGTTTCCCATAAACTGAATAGGCATTAGCATGTGTTTTATATCCTAATTCTTATTGCCATGTGACTGGATTCTTAGATGAACTAGATTCTTGTAAGTATTTCTTTACCACTCTGAAAAAAAAATAGTGCCTACATTATAAAATAGGAGATACGAAAGAAGGAATTTAGTAAGATATTTCTAGTTATTTTTGGGCTGCCCAAGATAGTATGATTAATACAGTAAACTAAATATTAACAAGCTCTTGACTTGACCAAAAGTATAGAATATCTGTATTGACATCTGATATATCTGATTTTCTTCAGAAAGGATGATAAATCCTTCTCCATGTATATTGGAATTGTTCCTATGTGTACAGTCATGCTTAACTCCTTTGTATCCCACATAAGTAAAACTCTATAGCTGGTTGTTTACAATCCTCAGCAGCTAAGAAAACTGGGTATGTGGCACACTTACTTCGGGGAAAGAAAAACTTCAGTGATAGCTTATAGAGAGTTTTATAATAATTCTATTGTTCTCTTTTCTGCTGTTCCCTACTTGAATAAAGTAAGCTTTACCTATTTCCTAATAAAGGAAAAATGGGTAAGCTTGTATCTGAAATAGTAATATCTGAAATAGTAATCTGAAATATCTGTAACAGAAGAGAGTGCAAATCAAGAAATTGTTGAATTTAGCACTTGAAAAACAGAAACTTGAAACTTTTGAGACAGAAATAAAATCAGTAGTCAATTTTTTTCACTTATGCCTAATGAATGCTATGATTTTTGATTTCTATTTAAAGAATGAGTACAAAATGAAAAATCAGTGAGACAAGAAAGCAAGAACAGATATTCCTAGGAGACAATAGAATAGCCCATGAATTTCGTTTGTTATTTGAGGATTTAATGCAACTTGTTAATGTACTTGTAGCTGTCTTTTGCAATGTTTTTGTTTGGCCAGATTTATTGTAGACTTCATGCTATGTGTGTAGTCCTGCTCATCTTATTAAGATTACGAATGGGCATAAAATTGAAAATACATATTGGAGAACCTGGATTTACAGCCCTGAATGAATTTCATCTGTGGAAATTGTCTTAAAACTGTATATGTAAGTTTTTCTGCGTTCTGGGGCTGGATGTAAGCTCTTCATGCAGACAAAATATGGGGACACAGTGCTCAGGTGCACAGCTCTGCAACATCCAGCCTGGATCTGGCTGTCATCCAGTCAGCTGCTGGTACACACAGAGGAAAGGGTCTGCCCGTGCTGCCATACTTCTACCTGTCTGAAATCAAGTGCATAGCCCACAAAATTTATCATTAACCAAGAAACACGGCCAACCACACCACGAAATGCTTTTCAGCATTTTCAAAAACAACATTGATAATTTAGGTAGCTTTGGTACATGGTGATTGTATAAGGATGGCAACCTAACTCAAATAGGTAACAGTGAGCACAATGTGAGGGAGGCAGAGAAAACTTTAACTATCACTTTATTGTATATGATTTACTACGTTGCTTCAAAAACCCCAATATTTGAATTTAAATTGTTTTTTAAAATGCACTTAGATGACATGCAGAATATATTTTGATGCTGGAATCTCATAGTAAGACACTTCTAATTCCAATTAAAGATGTTTAAAGAGAGAAAGGAAAAAATTCCAAAGACTTTCTTGCATTAGCAGTTAGGATACAAACACAAAAATAGGAAGAAGTTTTAGAAAGTTAGTGCAGTGATGCAGTGAATGCAATTTAAAAGTATATTATCGTCCAGGAGATAGGGATTTTTTGGAGGAATGTGTGTGTATAGTAATTTGGAGATAGTATCCTCTCTAAATAACATAGTATGCATTGGGAAGGAGAGAGAGGCACTTACGACAAAAAAGTTTCTTCTGTTGCTGGAAAAGAATTAACAGTTTAGTTTAGTCTGACAATCTGAAAATCTGTGTAATAGGTCCTTCAATAAATAAAAATAAGACATCAAATAAACAAAACCCAAATAAATACTTCTGAATTAATTTGGTTTCCTTGTGTCCACTGGAAAAATTTTGCCTGCAAATCTGCTCCATTCTGACTGCCCATTGGTTTAATCTTGGTTTCAAAATTATAAGAATGGTGTGATATTGTCTATCTATTTATTACTGTGGCAAAGAAACCTCATTTGTGGTTCATCTAGCTGTTTGTCTGTATTAAATAAAATTGTTTCAATTTTGTTTTGTTAAAAAAATCAAGCAACAATTTGTGTTGCATCATCAAACTACCAGTAGAAGATAAGAAAAAATCTGAAGCAAAAGTCGTGCTGTCAATGATTTGGCCTGTATTTAGGGATATAACCTCTCAAGTTTTGCCATTGGTTGTCTCTTTTTGCTGGAAAAGGAATTACTGTCTTGTGTACACCAATTACTATGAATGATACTAAACAGAGATGTTAATGAGGCACTAAGAATCCATAATTTACTTATAACTGTTACAAAACCTGATAAATTCAGAGGATGAAATGAATTAAGACTAGATTTTGTGGAGTAGATCAAGGATATCATTCTACAAAGGTAATTCAAATGGTGATTCAAAGGTAATTCATTTTAATGTCTGACAAAATATTTTATTGAAGGAAATGTGTATCCAATTTATTGTGTTATTATTTCTAATTGTAGTGTGAAGCTTAAAAAAGGCTGTCAAATACATTCATGTCTCTCTAACTGTGATCTAACTGATTGTTGGTGGTTATCCTGTAAGTGGTTCCTGAGAAAGTATTGTAGTTTTGGGCCCTCTTTTTTATCTTCAGGTTCACATTTGCTCTTCTTACTCTCCACTAATAGGTAGCATAGATCAGTCAGTGTTAAAGGAGTTGCCTCCTGAGCTCCTGGCAGAAATTGAATCCACCATGCCACTTTGTGAACGTGTGAAAATGAACAAGCGCAAACGTAGCACAGTTAATGAGAAACCAAAATATGCTGAAATCAGTTCTGACGAAGATAATGACAGTGAAGAAGCTTTTGAATGTAAGTAGTACATAATTCTGTTCCTTAAGGTAAAAAAAGCTAATATTTTGTTTTTACAAAAAGATACACATTTTTTAAAGTTGGCTACCATAAAACATACAGTCTTAAATTTGCTGTCCTGACGACTGCCTGGCCAAGAATCCTTGTTTCTCATCTAAAAGAAGAATTACTTGATTGCAATTTGTCATTCAAGATGAAAAGCAGTGAATTGTTAAATTTATTTTCCTAATTACTTTACTGGAAACTACTCCCTAGATTTTTTTTTTCTTTTCAGTTGCACCATAAAACATTTCTAACTATTCAGATTAAGGAAAATATCCTGTAAAGAAGCAAAGAATTTACATACAAGTGTATGCAGAGTGAAATTTCATTAAATAAATTCTTGAATTATTTTTAGTTTTATTGATAAGAAAAGTGAAAGATCCCCCCTTGGATTTTTACAACATAATAAATTGGGAATCTTACTGCACAGAAGTTTCTAAAAATATTTTGTCTAGTATTTCTCTTGTCATATTCCTTGAAAAACAGAAGTTGTTCTTCACGAATTCTCAAAATACCATTTGCTGCTTATACTATTCTTGAATTAACTGTTTTCAAAGGAAGAGAGGAAGCTTCTATTTAGAATTTTGCTGTGCAATTGAATAAAGTTCCTAAGGAAAAAAAAATCGTTATTTGCCTGTAAGTTAGGAAGATATTTCCTACTTGTTGATTAGAAGTGTAGTTGGTTAGTTTCTATGGTGTACAGTTAACCAGCACTGGAAATAAACTGTTAGAACTAAGTGAATCAGGTCAGTCTGAGCTGTGTAGCTACGCAGGGCTACAGGAGAAACCTGTTAGCTTGAGAAGTAATCTTGCTTATAATGATCTTTTTCTTTTGCGCCTTCGTTTATAGAAACATCTTCATGAACTTTCATAAAATATAATATTTTGGGGTTTAGTATTTCTTAAGGTCCAAAAGAGAAATTTTTTTTTATTCTGCTTCTTAGTATGTTTCAAGTTTTCATCCAACATATACACTGTGTTTTTCCACACAAAAATTTTAACGCTGTAACCTTTGATTTTTATCATAGAAACTGAAAAGAATGTCCTTCTGTTTGTTTGTTTTCCCTTTTAGCTACAACGGTATAATGCTTCTCTTTGCATGAATGTTAAGTTTTGAGGTAAATTGTAATCAGCCTAAATCATGGCAAAGGATTAATGATGACTTGCTTCATTAAGGAATTCTATATTCTCTGTTTGCCATATCATATCACATGTGTATGATGATAATTTGGAACAGTGGATGAAAAAAATAAATTCACTAAGAAAAGTTTTTTAAGTTGGTTGGGAATGGAGAGAATTGTCAAAAATTTCAAATACTTTATCTATATATTAGTCATAATGGCCGTTGAAATTCTTAAATACAAAATAGAACAAGTTAAGAAAAACTTTCACAATAATTATCTGCCTTGATGAAGAATTCTAGTTTCATTATATCCACTCAAGAGATCTGGCCATCATTCTAATCAATTTAGTGATTTCATCTGGTTTAAAAATAAATTATGCTATTTCTTAAAGAATACTGTAGAACTGAATTAAATTTAAAACAAGACAAAACATTCAAAAGTGAAAGATTTGTGGCAAGTATACTGAATAGATTTGTATTGTTACAAATACATGTTTCTTAACTATTATTGTTTGTCTAAAACTGAACTTAAACATGAAATAGTGATTGGTGTAGAGAAAGTGGAGTTTCTTTGAATATTTCATTAAGAAGGGACATGCCATTAAACTAAATCATGAGAAATTCAAGATTGATGAAGTCATTCTTTTACAGTAATTACTAAATGTGATATTGCATATATGTTTGGCAGAATTTGGAAGGAAATTGTGTGGTTTTATTCCAAATAGTATTTATTTATGTATAAAATCGATCCTAACTCTTGAAATGTTATTAATACTTAATTTTTTAGTCAATTTTACTGACTTCAAAATAAATACAGTAGAGCAGTGATTGTGAATAGCTGCTCCTATGTTCAAGTTATTTGTCTTGTAGAGCTAGCAGAACTGTAATACATTCTGTTTTGTCATGCAACATTGATAAACTGGTCAAAAATTCTGTCAGAAAGCAATATTGGAAGCTACTAGTCTTGTGGAGATGTAACTGGGGTCAGAATTCATCCTACTGAGCTTAGTTACGGATGATTTTTAAACTGCAGAAAGAGCCGTCTGCCTTCACAGAACACTGTCTCATGGGGTAAAGGAATCAGTTGTGTAAAGCCTTTTCCCATAGAACTCTTAACTTTCTTCTCCAGTATAATTAGGAATCATAGAGTGGTTCAAGTTAGGGTTAGGAAGCAACTTTAAAGGTCATCTAGTCCCAACCTCCCTGCCATGGATGGGAATGCTTCACTAGGCCAGGTTGCTCAGGGCCCTGTCCAGCCCAACCTTGAATATTTCTAGGCATGTTGCATCCATGGCTTCACTGGACAACCTGCTCACTGCCTCACCACCCTCACCTAAAGAATTTCTTTCTGATCTCTGATCTGCACCTACCCTCTTGCAGTTTCAACTCGTTACCCCTTGTCCTAGGACTCCATGTCCTTGTGAAAGAGTTCACAGAGGCTAACCTCTAGAGCCTGTCATAATCCCTCCCCTCTGGATAGCATCCATTCCCTCCAATGCACCACGCAGCTCTGTGTCATCTGCAGCCTGCTGAGAGTGCCCTCAGTCTCACTGTCAGTGTCACAAAGATGTTACAGTGCTGGCCCCAACACTGACTGACCCCTAAGGGACTTCACTTGTCATCGGTCTCCATTTGACCATCAAGCCATTGACCCTCAACTCTTTGAGTGTGACTATCCAGCCAATTTCATACCCACTGAGTGGTCCCAGATGGCTCACCATTTCTTCAGTCACAGTTAACTCTCTCAACTATTTTAGGCTGTGCTAGTACCTCTGCCATCCTGAACATGCTATACTTTCCCAGAAGGAAATCTGATCCAGATGTAGGACAGCTTGAAGCCTGAACTGACTTAATACGTTAAAGGCTTGGACCACCTCTATTACTTTATTGGAATTTGAAACCTCTAGGGTTCATTGCAAAAGAGAAGTGTTCCCTTAGGGGTTATTTTTATTAATTCTGATCCTGGGCTGACTATTGACTATAACCTGTGTGGTAAGAACTTCTCAGTTCAGTTTCAGTTCTGTATAAATACTATGAGCCATCCTGCTCAGACACAACCTTATATGCAGTCATAGCAAGAAGACTTTCTTAGAGACACACGATATCAGGACTGTTATATGCAGGTCCAGAAGCAATAAACTGGCAATAAACACTGCCAGTCTAGAATGTGATATTTTGGAAGTGTTTTGATCTTTACAGTACAGTCTGTATTAGACATCTCTTTGGTAGGTCAGTTAGCTGATTGTGTTAAAAAATGAAGAGCTGGCTGATTTCATGGAGGAAGCTACCTCCTCATCCATTTCCTTTTCTGTTAAAACTGAGCACTCTGTCAACTTCAAAACATACTTTCTCTGAAAGACTTTCTTTCATAGTAACAGAGAACATTTAATCTGCTCCCCTATTTTATTTCCACCAAATATCTGTATTCAATATTTACTCCAACTTCTTCAACATTCATTTTGCTGGGCTTTTTGGTCCTGCATGAAAATTAGTTAGAATAACTATCTGCGATAGAGGGTAGCTGTTTGGCCCAGAATTGTGACTCCAGCTTTCTCCTTTACACAAATTTCCTGCATTATATACCAAGTAAAATTTTAGTTGTCTTGGCAAAACAGAATATATTTTAGAAAATAGTCTCCAAGTCTCTCCAAGTCTCATTGGAACTTGGTTAGAGCATTGGAGCTTTGTTAGATGGGCAAGGCAATCACTGAACTGGAATATGGAGACCCAGTAACAGTCACAATTTGGATAACTGAGGAAATTATCTCAATATTCTCTTATAAAAGGATGAAACTTATTTTGACTTTTCAAACTTTGCTTACTTTGCTTTTAAAAAGACAAATGCCCTGTAAATTAGTATTTTTAAATGTTTTCTGGGATCTTTGCCAGTTTCAAGCAGAGTTTTTCTGTAATTCAAAAGAAAACATTAAAATAAATAATCCATAATTGTATCTGATAACTTTAGTGTCCATTTGACTTAGAGAACAGCTATACAAGTGTTGAACTTGCAAGTCATAGAATCATTTGGGACCTTTGTGACCATCAAGTCCAATCATACAACTAAGTCAAATTCCACTAGTAGACCATTCCCTAAGCCCTACATCTGCACATCTTTCAAATGTTTAAAAATGTTCGATTTTGAACTATTAAAAGTGTGAGTTTTGTGTTTAAAATGAAAATGCATTTATTTCTAGCTTCTCGAAAGAGACACAAAAAGGATAGAGATGAAGCTTGGGAGTATGAAGAACATGACAGAAGAAGTTCTGCTGACCACAGGAGAAGTGGGCATTATCATGAAGGAAGGAGGATTTCTGGTAGTGGCCGCTACCGTAATCGCAGTCCCGATGACTCCGACATGGATGATTATTCTTCTCCTCCTAGCCTCAGTGAGGGTAACTGATCACTATAAGGATTTAATTTTATTCTATAATACTAGTGCTTTTTTAGTGGGTATGTTAAACATTTTTAAATGGACATCATTGCATTCAGTATTGAGTACATGTGTAAGAACTGTAAATAATCCTTTCTTAAAGTTTTGAGAAAGTGTTTGTTTTACTCCTTATTCTCTTAACTAGTGGCTAGAAAAATGAAGAAGAAAGAAAAACAGAAGAAGAGGAAAGCTTATGAACCTAAACTAACACCTGAAGGTAATTTTAGAAGATTTATTTTCTACAGTTTGTATTTTCTGCTTTACATTTAAGATAATTGTTTAAGAATTTCCCCTTTTTTTCACCAGAAATGATGGATTCTTCAACCTTCAAAAGGTTTACTGCTTCAATAGAGAATATTTTGGAAAATCTGGAAGACATGGATTTTACAGCTTTTGGTAATACATCAGAAATTTTCAAAATGCTTGCCTCAGTTAGAAACCTGATAAAAAACTGTAATTTTGAACTTCCTTCATGGTGATTTAATTTCATGTGATAACTTGCTAGGGCATGCTGGATTTATATGGCTTTCACCTTGAATGGTGGCCTTTACCTTTCCAGTTTCACTTGCTGCTTGCCTGAAGAAGATCCTTCTTCCTCCTCTGTGCAGAATCCAAAAGGGGCATAAATCATAATGAGTAGTCCCCTAGGAGTGGAAGGGATACTTCTTTGGGATGTCATTAGGGTGTTACCTTCTGTCAAACATGTAAACAAGATGATTCTCAGCCAGGAATGATCTGAGACACATAATTACACATCTGCTATATGCAGATATGAGTATCCAATTCAGACAGCAGAGTCCTTGTGAATTTATGGCTAAGACGCTGAATCACTTACCTATTTTAGTGGAAAAACAGCCTCCTTAGTTAAGTGTCTAAGGAAGTAGTTCACCTTGCCAAAGGTGACTTTCTTTTGGAATGGATAATAGAATATTCATTAATATTTTTCCTACCATCTTTGTCACAGGATTAAAACAAGGGGAGTGGCATAGTAAACAAGTTTCTGTAGCTTTTAAAGCCATAGTGTATGCAACTTCGAACTTAGAAGTGAAGTCATTGGATCTTTCTGTGTCTGGTAACATGATTTTTGTTTAAGGTTAAATACAATTAAGACCCAGATTATCCCAAGTTGCTTAATTTCATATGTGTTTTTCATCTACTGCTCTTGCCCAGATTTGAACTTTAGGGCTACAGTAGTTTAAGATTTATTTTACTGAATGGAAAATAATGGCACAAGTACTGCAATAAACGGGTTTTTCTATTTTCAAAATTTTTAGTTTATGACTTTCAGATGTGCATGCCTCATGTTAGGCTCTTAAATGGTATTTCAGAGCCAGTCATACTTAACAAATATTAATTGTTTCAACAAAACCAAAAGGTATCATCAGTTTTTGTTGGATGCTAATTATTTGAAATTATTAGATGCTGGCTATTTGGACAATGAAGTCTTCTTTTCCAGTTAGCTTTTTCATCTTGGAATAAAAAATACTGATTTTCTAGAAGTCTTATTAGAAATGTAGTTATTAAGTTTTTATGTTGGTTTTTTTTTTCCTACAGGTGATGATGATGAGATTCCACAGGAATTGCTACTGGGCAAACATCAGCTTAGTGAGTTGGGTAGTGAATCTGCAAAAATCAAGGCAATGGGCATTATGGACAAGGTAGCGCTTCATAATCTAACTTTTTTTTGGAACATAAAATATTGATTAACATACAAAAACTTACTTCCTCTGTAATGGCATTCCACCCTCTTCAAGGGTGCAGAGACCGGAAGAACAGCTGAGCTTCAGTTCACTTAGCTGAAGTGCTTAGGAAGTTACAACATCCTAACTGAGGATGAAGCTGAGACATTTGTGCTGAACAGTTCTCCTCTGTGTCCTACTCTTCTCCAGTCAGTTAGAGGAACTTTTGTTGGTGCAAACTTGTTGATGTCTCACCTCCAGGAGCAGTGTTCTTGATTTCCTTTTATCATCCTGGAGCTTTTGTCTTTGGGCAGTCTTATGGTAAACATTTGCTTGCTCTTGACTACTTAACGTTTATCGAGTGTCTGTGAAACCACACACTATTATAATTACTCTGGACTATTCCAAACTTCTTTAATCCAAACTTTAGATATTATTCCTGAATTTTCCTTCAATCTCCCCACCTTCCTTTGTAGTTTGTGAGTGACATGATTGTTTCTCTTTCCTGATTGTTCTCATCCTTAACCTCCGTCCCATATTTTTCATATATGCATACACTCATACATATATACATGTCTATATCAGTTTTGTTGCTTCCAATGGTGAATAGATGAGAGAAACTGGCTCTCCTCAAGTTTAACATATTCCACAAATTATTTAATCAGACTTCTACAGAAGATCAGTGAGTTCAATTTACTCTTTTCAACATGCTACTTCTTTGAAGTTAACACGAATATTAAGAATACATTTCCCTTATATTATCTTTCAAGTATCAGGGAATTTATTTCTTCTTGCTCAAGCAGTATGGATTTTCTCCTAATAAAGCTGTATATGGTCAGTTAGAATTTGTAGGTCATAGGTGGATATGGTAAATTTCTATTTCTAGAAGCAAATAACTATACAACCTTAACAACAGGCAATTTAAAAATTTGTTTCCCTGGATTTTGCTGGTTGAAAATATAGTTTAATGAAAACAGGTGAAATATATTTTAGGATTGCAGTTGTAGTATCTACATTGTCCTTATGCCAAATTGCTTACAGTTGAAGTGATTCAGATTTTACAAGCTCAGTCCTTCATTCCTCAATGTTATTTTCAGCAATTTGGAATTATTTATATTTCTGCTCTTGTTTGACGTATTTCTTTTCTTGTTTTAGCTCTCAACAGATAAAACAGTAAAAGTCCTAAATATTTTGGAGAAGAATATTCAAGATGGTTCAAAGCTGTCTACTTTACTTAACCACGTGAGTTTGAAATTTCCAAGTTTCACACCATTGTGCAAAATAGTTTTCTTCACTGGAGTCCTATTTAGTGATGTGTTCAAATGCTCTGTATGTGTGTGAAAGAGATTTCTGATATAACATGTGTGTGGTTGAGTTTGCCAAATTTTAATGCTTGAAGCAATATTCAATTAATTATATTTTTTCAGCACTAATACTTTACTATAATAATAACAGCTAACGGATGTATTGGGAAAAACTGTATTTTCTTTTGTTACATTTTAAATAGTATAGTTTCATCCTGAAATATTAGTGGTAATTCTGGTGTAATTTGCATTGTTGGATGTTTCTTTGCTATGTGTCCATAAAACGTTCCTTACAAAATAGAAGAAATACTGCAGTTTTCATATAGAGTCTATGTTTCTTCTCAGCATTAAGGAGGAAGATTAAGGTTTAAATGTTCTTACACTGCAAAGTGACAATGTCACTGTAAATAAAATTAACAGGAAATTTAATAATTTAGGATGGTTTTTCTTTTCTGGTATACCTAAAACTATTCAAAGATTTTGAGGTTTTATGATGTTGATGTTCCATATTTCACATTTCACTTTTTGTTTATATACTTTCTATTAAAAGCAATATTGCAGCAAGACTATGATTGAGCCTTCTGGAAAAAACCTCCTCATCTGTAGAAATAAGACACTAATAGATTATATCAGAAAGGAAGAATTTGAACTTGCACATGAAAACCAGAGACACATTATTTGTACCTAAATACTTTCATCTAGGTAGTTTTTAGGGGTTTCAAAGTTTCAATATATGGTTCTGAATGTCTTTGGCAATACAAAAAATGCATAAAAAGAAAGTACTGGTTTACCTGGTCTGCTTCATTATGATGAAGTAAGTTTATGAACTTGTCCAATGCTTGCAGTTCAGAGACAAACTTGGATTTTTTAAAAAAAAGAGACAAACAAGTTTTAGATTTTCTTAAAACAAATAAAAATTATTCAAATCATTGTGGCAAAGAAAATCTTCCTAAGGCATAAGCTTACTACTTTTACAGTGCATGTCAGTATATTTTTACACTTTTATGTTTATTTTTACACTTTTATGCACTTTTACAGTGCATATACCTCCATGTCAACATATTTTTCAGAAAGACATGATGCTTTAATATTCATTTCATTTCCAAGATTAATTAGAGGAAGCTTTTCTTTTTTCATTAAAGTGTTATTTTTCTACATAGCAAATTCCATAAAGGCTTTGTAACTGAGAAGTTTGCAGGGACCTCTTGATTTGCAGATTTTATAGTCTGTATAATGCACTGTTCTATTGATTCAAATTCTCTTACCCCAAAGGCAAACAGCTGTTACGGTTTCACTGATCTCTGGTCTTTACCAGGGAAGCCAGCAGTGTTGAAGTGTGGTGTCATTTAGGTAGGAAAGACCCTTTGTCTCTGGAGGTTCTGTCTGTACCAGAGAAGCTATGAAAAGTTCTACCCAGCTTTGCTGTAATAATGTTATTAAAATATTTAAGTATTGCTGGATGGTCATATTTAACCTCATGTATGTTTGTTTTGGTACCTCGTATAAACACAGTTATAGACTCAGTAGCCTGTGGTAATCTAAATCAACATATTTGGTAAGAGATGGGTTGGTCTATGAGGCAGAGAAAGTTGTGTACTTAGAGATTTCATGTGACTTGGAACAGACTTTTTGTAGAAGAATTCCCTCTAGTGGCAGAAATTTGATGGATCGAAGCAGCAACTGGTGCTCTGAAGAAAACACCAGATGAAGGAATTAAATTTTGCTTAATGTACATCAGTCTTAAATATAGCATTCAGCAGTCTTCCCTCATAGTGCTTCCCAATGAGACACGGAAACCTTCTTTGTGTTCTAACAGAAGAATACAGAATACAGAACTTCAAAAGACCAGTAGCTTAGAGACCCGTTACAAAATTGTTGCCAGTAAAAGAAATATTACTTGATTTTAAAACAAATTATTTTGGTATCATAAAGCAAATACGGTATTTTATACATGAGTGTATGTAAGCATAATAATGCAATGTTATTTTCTTTTACTTGATGAGAATAAAAAATTAACTTTCTGTTCATACTCTCCTGTTTTTCTTGCTTGTTGCAGAATAATGACACTGAAGATGAGGAGAGATTATGGCGAGATCTGATTATGGAAAGAGTGACAAAATCTGCTGATGCTTGTCTTACTGCTATCAATATTATGACATCACCAAATATGCCTAAAGCTGTATATATTGAGGACGTAATAGAAAGAGTTATTCAGTACACAAAATTTCATTTGCAGAACACTCTCTATCCTCAGTATGATCCTGTGTATAGAGTGGATCCTCATGGTGGTTAGTATGCTAAGAAATCTTTCCATGTTAAAAGCTATAAAAAGTTAATCTACTGTATGATGATGTACATGACTTTCTGGAATAAGATTTTTGTATGCAACTTTTATACTGATAGTTCTTTCTTGTTACGTACGGTATCCTGAATTAATGCACTATTAGTTTGAGGATGATGAAACAGAGGAAAAAAAGCAATGAAATGTGTAATCTGAAGGACTTAGTCATATAGCACCTTGATTTACTGCAATAATGCCTATGTAACCAAAGTATTTACACTAAAGTATTTAGAAGTTTGAAGTTCAACTTTTATGTATAGTTATTATATGTTGAAATAAGTTCTTTCATAGTCATAATCTCCATGTATATAGTGATTTGTTTCAGGGAAAACAATTTACCTTTTATCCTTTTCATGTACATCCCTATAGATGCACGCTCCAGTTTCAAGAACCTTTCTAAAAATCTCAGAGGAATTATGAAAAATAATTATCATGTGAAATTCCTGCTTTTCAGCTGATGCTACTAAGTAGTTTTTCCAAATTGCTTTTGCAAAGCAGTATTCATGCAGTTGTTTTGGGGGTACTTTTCGAGGAAGATAATCTTTCTAGTATTTGAAACACTGAAAATAATGAATACGTATCTTAATGAATCTTAATCTTAATATCTTAATGAATACGTATTTTATTTTCTAGGTGGTGTTTTAAGTTCCAAAGCAAAGCGTGCCAAGTGTTCCACCCACAAGCAAAGAGTTATAGTGATGTTGTATAACAAAGTTTGTGACATTGTCAGCAGTTTGTCAGAGTTGCTGGAGATACAGCTTCTCACTGATACAACTATTCTTCAGGTAAGTTTTTTCGGAATTCCTGTCCAGAAATGTTAGCTTTGCTTTTGCTAGAGTAAATGTGAAGTATAATTGTCTCACTGACATGAGGTTTGAAATCAGTACAAGCTTTTGAATTCTTAACATGAGAGTGACTAGTTTGTTGTGTAGTATGTCATTTGCATCTTCTCTTCTACACTTAAGAAAAGTTTAATCTGATTGTATTCAAGTATGTAGTAGCAGAATCATTTACACCAGAAAAGATCCTTAAAAACATCAAGTCCAAACTGCCAAATATACCACTAAACCATGTCCTTAAACATCCTATCTACAAATATGTCTTTCAAATATCTATGGGAATATTGGCTGAGCTGCTTCCATGGGAACTTAAAATCCTGGCACAACTTTTGGCCCGTTTCCTTTATCTTGTTGACTGGGAGAAGAGACCAACCTCACCTGGTTACTCACTCCTTTCAGGAAGTTGTAGAGAACTGTAAGGGCCCTCTTGGAGCCTCCTCTTCTCCACACTAAAGAGCCTGATACCCCCTCAGCCATTCCTTATAAGACCTGGGCCCTAATTTAGTAAATTTATTTGCAAGTAATATAAAGTAATTGTTGAATGCCTTACCTGCTGAATGAATAACCAACTTGTGAAACTGCATAAATACCAGTTTGTTAGTCCTATACACTTAAAATTACTTCTATCCATTGATAGGTGTCATCGATGGGAATAACACCTTTCTTTGTAGAAAATGTCAGTGAGCTACAGTTATGTGCCATCAAATTAGTGACTGCAGTAAGTACTTTCTAATTTGTGGGTTCTTGTGCCTGTACTACTGAGAGATCTTAGGGCATTAACACATAGGCTGTATTTTCTGTCTGGTAGAGAATTGAAGTGCAGAATTAATGCTATTCTTGCATGTTTTCACAGTTTGATATCAAAGTATAAAAATAGTGTTATATCTACCTGAGCTGCCCCTATTTTTACAGGGTACTCTATAGAAAGAAATTACCTACTTCGAGCAAGAAGCTTCTGAATTTTGATTGTCAGTTAAAGTGTAAACATAAACTCCTTCCTCTTACCTGTCCCTTTTTTGAGATTTTTTTTTTTTTCAAATCTTTAATCCTAGCTTGGTTTTCCTTATTTCCTATGTTCAGATTTGAACTTATGCAGTAAGTCATAGAATTAGTATGGTATTTCTGAATAGTAGAATAAATTGTTTTCCTCAGAAGATGTGACTGTTTGAAAAAAATCACAGGATAAGTAAAATGTTACTTCAGGAAAAATGTAGTGGAACAGAAATGTCCTTGTTCAAGTCGGACATTTTATTCTTGTAAGGATTATATGCTTCAGTATTCTGCCCAAACAAAAGGGGAGGCAAAATCAACAGTTCTGACAGTAAATTGAAAGAACGTATCATGTCAGGCAAACATTAAAGCCTGACATATGAAGTAAAACTGTTTTCTCAAATATACTCTACAACCTGTATGTGTTCATGTAAATTGTGTTATGACAGAGTTTTTCTTTGTACTGAGAGAAATACATACTAAGTCCAAAAACTTAGTAATACTGTTTGACTTTCCTATATGGTGTGTTATACCATCAACAGAAATATTTTAAATAAAAGATATTTTCAAGACCTACTACACATTGATGTTATGTTAAAAATCTCTGTTTGGAAAAGTTTTTATGTATTTTTTTAATTAAATGCTTGCATTGAGAAAGCAATGCATTAACAAGAAGGTGAATTATAATTTATTGAAGTGTCATGTGAAGTGTATGCTGTCATTATAATTATTTATTATATATTTGAAATGCTGTCTTTTATGTAACAATAAATCATTTTCTAATAATCCTGTAACTATTAAATAGGTGTTCTCTCGGTATGAAAAACACAGACAACTAATACTAGAAGAAATTTTCACTTCCCTTGCGAGACTACCAACTAGCAAGAGGAGTTTGAGAAACTTCAGGTAACTTCTGATGTAAATTAATAATTTGTAGACTATAGCATTTACAGTTTTGTATATGTAGGGTTTTAGGCTTCATTGATAATTACACTAAAAATATGTCTATAGAAGCTGCACTTTTTGCAGGTTGAGATATCAAAACAACTAGTATGACAAATGTCTTGTAATAATAGCTCGGTTTTATGCTATCACTTTAGTGCCTACATACAAAAATAATCGAAACATTATTTTTCTCACTAGGAATGTGAATTCTTTAATTCTGTTTGTATGGAGTTACATGATTTCTTCATAGCTAAATCTCTGTAGGAAAATTCTGGCTGAATTTCTTTGAGGATACACTCAGAGCACTCTTTTCAGAAGGGGAATCAGTTTCATATCCATATCATCTCATATGTCAGGGTTTACTATATTTTGATGTTGTTAAGTGTAGCAATAAGGTGGTATTGGTGTGTGTATGGGCAGTAAACTCATACTAATTCTGAGGTTACATTAGGGAGAAACATAGGATTCTTACCAGTTTAAGACAATTGCCTGCTGAAGTTTGTAGTCAGTTATGCTGCTGCAGATTATTTTAGGTGTAGCCCTTGTAAAAGTCAGTCCAGGTCGTGGTCATTAAGTCCTGCACATTTCACATACATTAAATACTACAGAAAAATTTTTACAGCAACAATTTAGTGTGTTTTGTTGTGTTGTGTTGAATAGAACATGGCATTAAACATAATAAGCTTATTATTAAGTACTTTAGCAGGCAGGTGTTTGTTTTATTAAATGTTCGTGTAGCTGTTTCAACCAGTGAACTGTGTGCTGTTTCAGTTCACCTTTCTGTGCAAGAACAGTACTTACTGGTTTTGTTAGGTAAAATGATACACTGCATAAAAAGAAGCAAATTAGGATATAAATGTCTAGAATGTGGGTTTCTACCTGTGGTAATAATTTTTGAAAGATGCTACTTAGGAGTAAAAATTTTTTTTGTGTTCTGTTCTTTTTGTTTATTTTTCGTGCTAATATTGTCTTTTCTTACTAACAGGTTAAACAGCAGTGACACTGATGGAGAGCCTATGTACATTCAGATGGTAACAGCACTAGTTCTGCAACTTATTCAGTGTGTGGTGCACTTACCATCAGCAGAAAAGGATTCTAATTCAGAGGAAGAATCCAACAAGAAAGTAAGATATTTTTAAAAGCCTTTTTTATGTGTGTGTGCAGAAATCACTTAGGTAATTAGTGAATAGATGTTTGTAGGTATAATATGTTATTACAGTGCTCTAATAATCAAGCTTTGTAATTTTATGTCTGCTGTAATTTTTTGATGCATGAGAAAAGCTGATTTGGAAGTCACAGATCTATGCTAAGATAATAGACAAATGTATCTTGTTATTTTTAGGTGGATCAAGATGTGCTTATTACTAACTCATATGAAACAGCTATGAGAACAGCACAAAACTTCCTGTCTATTTTTCTTAAGAAGTAAGTACTGTTGCATTCTATAATGTATTGATAAACTCAACTCCAAATGAATACTTTAAAACCTGACCACTGAACAGTGATAAATACCTATCCATGAAATTATTTATAATAATGTACTTTATAGATGCCCAGGAAAGCTTCTTGCCTAGACAAAAATGTCTATAGAAGAGAAATTCTGCAGAGTGTTCTTCATACATTTAAGAAGTTGTCTCACAGTTCATGTAGGATTCCTTTATTTTGGGTCTCTTATTTTTCTGAAGCCTGGAAGAGAAGGTTGAACAGATGTTTAAGTGGTGAAACCATGCTGATTCAGCCATCAGATATAAAAAACCTAAAATTACTTTCACTGAGCTAAAGTTAGGAGTGTCAATAGCTCAAAAAGGAACAAAAGAAATACCTGAATTAACCACAGGATTTCAAAGATCAAGTCATTAAGTTTTTACTGTATTAATTTCTACACTTAAATCTGAAAAGCTGTTTAATATGCCATCTAGCAATTGCATGCATCTGATATTAAACTTAGGGATGATGTGTAGAAGTCAAAAAGTATCAGATATGTTAACTTTTAGTGGGTTTTTTGTGGTTTTGGTTGGTTGGTTGGTTAGCTGGTTGGTGGGTTTTTTGGCATTCTGATTGTAACCTTTGTGAAGCATAATACTGAGATGTGTTATCACTGTCAGATAAACAAAACCAACTTAAAGAATATAAACATACCAACTCTTAAGTATCCCACTCTAGCTTCATATTTGTAATTCTATCCAAGTTAATACAGGCTTTGATGAGTGATCTCTCAAAAATGTAAAAATTTTATTTATGTAAAAAAATAAGTAAATAATTTTTAAAATGCAAAAATAAAAATAAAAATCTTAGAAACAAAATTCTCCTGCCATGGATTAGCTGCTTTATTTCCAGTGCAACTTGAAGTGATAACTGTTTAAGCTATTTCTCTGCAAATGAATAAAACAGATTTTCTGCTAGTATTTCAGTATTTATTTTCTTGGAATTACATTAAATTGTTTTTTCTGATTAAACATAGGATTATTTCTGTTTATATCGGAAGAAACCTTATATGGCTGTTAAATTCGCTTACAAAAAGTGTCTTCTTGTTAACAGGTGTGGCAGTAAACAAGGGGAAGAAGATTACAGGCCACTGTTTGAGAACTTTATTCAAGATCTACTTTCAACAGTCAATAAACCAGAATGGCCAGCTGCAGAGTTGCTACTTAGCTTACTAGGAAGGCTATTGGTAAGGGATTCTTGTTTTTAACTATATTAATTCATCTCTTATTACAATGAAGACTAGTTTATTTCTTCTGAAACTACTGTAGGAATGCTTTCTGATTGTTGGCACACATGCAGCATATAAGGATTTCATTGCATGTATCACTACTATGCAATACATACATAATAAAATTTTGGTTAGAGCATCATTCATATGGAAGTTGTTAAAAAATGTATGTTTTCTCATGGAAGTTCAGTTCCACTTTGATTACATTTTCAACATTAAAAAGTGTCATTTCATAGCATCTAATACGTGTATGTATTTATTTGGAGTAAAGTCAGCCTAATAGCTGTAATTATACATATTAAGTATCTTCTCTAGACTATTCCCTTAGCACAGAGCCCGAAAACAACCCAGTGGTTTGGTTATTTACAACTACAGCAAATGCTTATGACATTTTCCAGAATGGGACTATTTTTGTTAGTGTGTTTTTTGAGTGTTGCTCATCAGTATTATAATGTAATTACACAGTAATTTGACCAACTTCCTGAAAAAATATTATATGGTCCTGTTCTTGGTAAAATGGAGTTTTATGTGAATAATGAGGAGGTAGCATTATGGTGCTTAAAATCTCTGCTGTTGGAGATCTGCTATGCTAGTTGCCCAAATTGTTTAATGAAAATATGTATTAAAAAAATCTCTGACAGATGTAGAGTGAGAGAGACCTAATAAAAAAGAAACATTAATATAAAGTAAATAATGTATGTGTGATGTAATAGTAAATTACATAATTTTTTGCAGTATGAAAGTTTTTGCAGGTGGAAATTTTAATAACGTAAAGCAGTCTTCTGTGAGAAGAATTTCTGTGACATAAATAACTACTTTTAAATGTCTATTCTTCTTTTCTTAGGTTCACCAGTTCAGTAACAAATCTACAGAAATGGCATTAAGAGTTGCATCACTTGACTATCTTGGAACTGTAGCAGCAAGACTGAGGAAAGATGCAGTCACTAGCAAAATGGATCAAGGATCTTTAGCCAGGATCCTCAAACAGGTGTGTGAAATATTTAAATATACTTGAAAAATTGACATTATGGAGAATCGGTCTTAATTCAGTGTTTAGGTTTCTGAGTCAAATAGACACAATTTATACATTTCACATTTGTTAACTGATGTCTTCCTTGCACCATTTCTGTAGTGATCCTATTAATTTATTTCAGTGGTTAGTCAGTTTTCTTCTGACAATAGTAAGGAAATAATGGAGCTACAGTTGGATTCTATCTTAAGAGGCCTTAAAAATATATATGAACCCGCATTTGCTATTGCAAAGTGGAATCTGAGCTTTTGGCATTCAAATACATGCGTTAAAGAGTTCATCTATTAGTCTTGTAGGGTTAGTTTTTACATGGTGTAATTTGAGGTTTTAGGGGAGGTTTGGTGTTTTTTACTGAACTTGCTTAGATGCTGGCCAGATGCCAGGCCCTCCAGCTGCTCTCACTCCCCTCTGCAGCTGCACAGAGGAGAGAAAATACAAGGAAGGGTCCATGGGTTGGGAGAAGGATCATGAGAGATGACTCATCAAATACCATCACAGGCAAAACAGACTCAACTTAGATATGAGGTGAATTTATTACTAACAAAATCAAAGCAGGATAATGAGAAGTAAAAGAAATCCTTAGAAACACCTTTCCCACCCCATTCCCTCCTTCCCAGCTCTACTCCTACCCCAGCAGTGCAAGGAGACAGGGAATAGGGGCTGTGGTCAGTTCATCACCTGGGGCTTCTCTCAGTGCTGAGGGAGAGGAGTCGTTCCCCTGCTGCACCCTGGGGTCCCTCCCATGGGAGACAGTTCTCCATGAACTTCTCCAGCATGGCTCCATCTCACAGGCAGCAGCTCCCCTCAAACTGCTGCAGCAGTGGGTCAGGTCACTCTTCCATAGGTGCAGTCCTTCAAGGACTGGCTGCTCCAGCCTCTTCCCACAGGTCTCCCACAGGCTCAGAGGCTCCTCCCAGGCACCCACCTGCTTTGGTGTGGGCTCCTCCAGGGGCTGCAGGGGAATCTCAGTTCCAGTGCCTGAAGCAGCTCCTGCCCCTCCTCCTTCACTCACCTCGGTGTCTGCAGGGCTGTTCCTCTCACATGTTCTCACCCCACTCTGCTCTGGTCACGATTACATCTGAACAATAACTTTTTTGTTCTTTTTTCTAAAATACGTTTTCACAGAGACATTTCCACCATTTCTAATTGGCCCAGCCTTGGCCAGCAGCAGCTCCATCTTTGGAGCCACCAGGGATTGTCTCTGCTGGATATGGAAGAAGCTTCTGGCAGCTTCTCACAGAAGCCACTCCTGTAGCACCCCCACTACCAAAACCAGGCCACGCAAAGTCTTTCATTAGAGAGTTCATATTTGGGTTTCTGCTAATGCTGCTCAAAATCTGCAGGAGTGGCAACATATGCTAAAGCAGGGTATATATTTGGGATCTATACATAATATGAGAAAATCTCATGTCTCATGTGTCCTTTTACAAATGGGGACTTGAATTTTTCTTATGGACACTATACTTTTCTTTCTGAACTAACTCTGCTCAGGATTTCCCTTCCACTTCCCTGAAAAGACTACAGATCTATTACTGTATAATGACCATTAGATCTATATTGAAGGTTGTTGTTGACGGTGATTCTGACAATTTTACATTATACTTAGTGAGGAAGTATTTCAGAAAGATCCGTTTCTCTTTCCTTATCCTCAGAAGTTATAATGGTATTGAAAAATATTCTAGAAAGATAAGTGACCTGAATTTTTCTGTTTGGATTCAGGCTTTTGTAGGATCAGGTAGCTCCTAGGCATTGGCATCTGCAGAGAATGAAATTGCTGTGGGCAATTGGTGCTAAAACATTGTTTCTCAGTTTTTCAGGAAACTTAACATCAGTAATGGTAGACAGTACCATCCATGCATTGTGAAAGGTGTATGCTATACAGTACCATCAATCAGGGTAAACTGTTGTTTTACGTATAAATTTGTGAAAGAAGAACACTGTTTACACTACAGCTGACCTTCACTTTCTTGTTTAAATGGCAAGAAGATAAGAAGGTCCATTGGTAGCTGTTGAAATCAGAACCTTAAATTATTATTTCTATTCAGAAATAAGCTCACACCTCTACAAATTTTTCTTTCCTGCTAAATTGAATACTTCTGTTGGATATTTTCTTCTGCACTCTGATATCATTACCCACTATATTAGTCAATGATTGATAAATGCAGATAATGCTCTCTACTGTGGTTTGGACTCATGATACATAGAATAGATTTTAGAAGAAAATCTGTTCTGTTTTGACATTTTCAACGAGTATGTTTTTTAGAAATAGGTTGTCTAGTTTATTGGAACACTTGTGCATGTTTTTCATTAGTTTATCTCTTGATGCACTGATGTTCTGGACTTGTTAATTGTACCTTTCTCCACTTGCTGATGTTACATGCTGCATGTGTCAAGATTCTCAGTTGATGCTGTTAATACAGAACTAAAGATGGTTGTAAGTTAGAAGTTTCATTGCTGACGAAGAAAATTTTTTCTGGCTGGAGAATTTAAAGCCAAAAAAAATATTATTCTACTTTGATTTTGATTATTGAGCATGATTTTTTTATAGGCTTCAGAGTTTCTCTTTGTTTGTTCTGGGATTTTTATTTTTTTGAAAGTACTTAGGCAGTTAAGCATTGAGGACCCCTTATATTAAGCCAGTAGGCAGTTAAGCATTGAGGACCCCTTATATTAAGCCAGTTATCTACAGAATTTTAAGTTTGTCAAAGGCCAGAATTTCTACTCACAATTTGCACATACATCAGGATGTTAAATATATATATATATATATATATATATATATATATACCTAATCGGTATTATATGTCTTGTAGGCATGCTTTGAACTCGTGAAGTCATTAATTTTGGGGTAAAAGAATGATACCTTTTTCTGCTGTAATATCAGCAACTGCAAGGATCTTGGTGTTTCAGTATAATATTGAGGAAATAAAGGTGTTTTCTGGGTTTCACCCTTTTCTGTTTTTCTGTGACAGAGAGCCCTCATGCGAGGTCATAGAATGAAAATTAACCAAATCAGTCAGCTTTAAAACCAGTCTTATTCTGCTCTTAATATTTTTTTTACATTATAACTAATTGGTTAAAAAATTATTAATGCTGTATAATTATGCAAACAACTAACTTCGGTGCCTTTTATATGTCTTTTATATGTTTTTAATATGCAAATATCTGGAGATTTTCAGATGGTAATTATGACCGTGCAGTATTCTTGTTTATAATTATCTTTCTACTTCTAACAGGTTTCAGGAGGAGATGATGAAATTCAACAGCTGCAGAAGGCTTTACTAGATTATCTGGATGAGAACACAGAAATTGATGCATCATTAGTGGTAAATTTCAGCTGTCTTTCATCAGGAACATATATAAATAATTTCAGTAGCATGTACTGAAGAAAATTACTTTTGATTATATATATTAATGCTTCAGTTAAATTATCACCCTGACATATACTGTTGATCGTGTTATCCAAAATAATGTCGATGCATAAATCTCATTATAAATCTGTTAATTTTCTTTTTCTGTATCTGTTGGTTTTATTTTCTGTGCATCTTGCTCTATTTCTGCAGTTTTCTCGGAAGTTTTATGTAGCTCAGTGGTTCCGTGATACAACTATGGAGACAGAAAAAGCAATTAAATCTCAGAAGGATGAGGATTCATCTGAAGGAACTCATCATGCAAAAGATGTTGAGACCACAGGACAAATCATGCACAGAGCGGAAAGTCGCAAAAAGTTTCTTCGCAGCATCATTAAAACTGCTCCATCTCAGTTCAGTACATTAAAGTATGTTTCAGTACCACTTACTTCTTCATTAGCCATGCATTTGATGTTTTAAATTATTTTTTTTGTGAACATGACCTGATTAATGTATGGAATTTCTTTCAGGATGAATTCTGATACTGTGGACTATGAAGATGCATGTTTGATTGTTCGCTACTTGGCCTCTATGAGGCCGTTTGCCCAGAGCTTCGATATTTATTTGACACAGGTAAACTGTGACTGGAAGTCTTAGTATAGTGAGACAGTTGGATTCTGATTCCAAACACTTTCACAACCACATACTATATCTGTACATTGTTGAACAGAGGTATTTACAGGCCATCATAACACCATGTGCTTTCATATTCTGTATTGATGGCATAAGTGATTAGGTTTCTTTTTCTTGCATGTGTTTTGTATATTATATTGTGCACACATTGTTTTATTTATCCATGTATGGCAATGGCAAAATCATGGTATGCACACAGTGAGAGGATCATTAAAAAGTGTTGAAATAATTTTCACAGCTTCTGTAAAATGCTTGTTCATTTGGTAAGATTAACTCTTGAAATTGAGCTTAATCTGATTTGAAAGTAAAAGCCAGATTGGCCAGTTGTTTGCAGTGCATTTTTCTATCACTTTGGAAGCTGCTGTTTGACCAGTGTAATTTCTTGCTTTTTCTGGGAGAAGGGCACTAACACTGGCACAGTGACATGTTTGAAATTCAGTACTAGTTTAGGTTGCACTACTTAAATTGATCTGCATACAAAGCTATTCTTAGAGTGCTCATATCCAACTCTGCTATTAAAAGAAACATGGTGAAAGCCACAACTGAATGACACAAGTAGAATTTAAAGTTAAGAACCTTATAACCCATTTTAGAGAAGTAGTAAATCATGGTAAATATCCATGTTTAGTTTTCAGTGCCTTGAATCACTTACATGCACCTTTTTGTTTTCTGAGAAGATAAACCCAGCTTTTATTTATTACTATTTTAGTAATATTATTTGTATGTTATTCTTCTGCGTTTGTGCTCTCAATTATTATTTAGTACCTTCCCAAAACAATGGAATCTTTGTTTTTGTTGTCTTCTAGATTCTGCGTGTACTTGGTGAAAATGCAATTGCTGTTCGAACAAAAGCCATGAAGTGTTTGTCTGAGGTTGTTGCTGTAGACCCCAGTATCCTAGCCAGGGTAAAAAAGAAAATATCTACCACACACATATCACTCTTAAAATAAATCTTTATTTGTTATTCTGAATCTTTGTTTCGTTTGTTTTTTTAGCTGGATATGCAGCGAGGAGTTCATGGACGGCTAATGGATAACTCCACCAGTGTACGAGAAGCAGCTGTGGAGCTGCTTGGACGATTTGTACTCTGTCGTCCTCAGCTTGCTGAGCAGTATTACGACATGCTGATTGAAAGAATATTGGTACAGTATTATTGTGATATTTATAGTAAAATAAGTGGCATCAGAAAATTTGCTTTTAATTGAGCCTGTTTAATAAATTGGAATTGTTTTAATGGTGAGCCATCATGCTTTTAATGACAACCTTGTAAAATGCACCACTTGCTTCTAGGGAGGCTTTATTATGTTGAAAGGTGAACTTCTACAGAAAGATGTACTGCATCAGGATCAGGGCTATATTCCTTTTGATTCCATTATTAGTGCTCAAATTAGTTGTGTCATGGTTTAAGCCCAAATAGAAGTTTAACACATACCATACAGCTGCTCACTCAACCCCCGCATCTTTTACCCCAACCCTGGTGGAATGAGCAGGAGCATTGCAGTAAAATTTGCATGTTGAGATAAGAATATTTAATAATTGAAAATAAAGTAAAACACAATAAAAATTATAAATAATGATAATAAAAAGGAAACAAACCATTGATGCACCATACAATTGCTCATCATCTGCTGACTGATGCCAGAGCCCCACTCCCAAACCTAGATTGCTGTGCTTTCTGATAACTCCCCCCTGTTTATATACCAGGCATGACATTCTGTGGTGTGGAGTATCCCTTTGGCCAGTTCAGATCACCTGTCCTGGCATACTCCTTCCCAGTTTCTTTTGCCTACCTCCTCATTGGCAGAACATGAGACAAGGAGGGAAAAAAAGTCTTTGATTTAAGATAAACACAGCTTAGCCAAAACCAAAACATCAGTGTGTTATCAGCACGATTCTCATTCTAAATGCAAAATGCAGCACTGTAACAGCTACTAGAAGAAATTAACTACCCTAGCTTTAACCAGGACAAGGTGAAATAAGGAATTTTGCTGCATATATGAAGTCTGAAATACGGATTATTGAGGACAGCTTCTCTATGCTATTTTTACCGTTTTGAAAGCTTTATTCTTTTTTTTACAAAAAAGTGGGGTTTTTGTCTAGGTGTTCAATGTTAATTTAACTGTCAGATAACGTTAACTTACAGTATCCATGTCAGGACTTTAGTCAACACATTACTACACATTTGCTATGGCTACATGATAAAACAAGTTTGTGAAGGTTTTTGGAGATAAGTAGGTCATGTGCATACAGTACTACATAAAACAGTTAAACATGACATTCAAAATCAACAGATTTTGAGTACGTTGATACAAAGTGAAGCTCCTCATCTATCTCCTTAGATGAGACCTAGTAAAATGGAAACAACTGCCTACATGTATCTTATCCATAAGCTTTATCTAAAGGCTTAAAGTATTACTATCCAAATCTCTAGGGAATCTTGTGTATTCCAATAAAGTAGCTAAAGCATCACCACATCTGGCTTCTAAGTTCTTAAGAAGTGAATTATCCATTTGCAACATCATGAGCTCTTAGATGGAGAAAATGTTTCAGCATTCTGGGGCCTCAGCCAGAGCCTTTAGAAAAAGTTATGCTGAACTTTTGTATGAATGCATTCCAGAAGATTTTAGTTGCATTTTCTAAATAAGTTTTGCAAGTAAAATTGGGTGATCTCCAAATATTAATTCATAAAGAACATAAATTAATATTTCTGATTTGTTTTCAAGAGTGTCATTCTTATCTCTTCACAGGATACTGGTATCAGTGTCAGAAAAAGAGTAATAAAAATACTTAGAGATATCTGCATTGAACAACCAACCTTTCCCAAAATTACAGAAATGTGTGTGAAAATGATTCGGAGAGTCAATGATGAAGAAGGCATTAAGGTAAAATGAAACCTATCCTTCAAAATTTACATATTGTTGCTTTAGTGTTTCCCTATTTTGACAAAACAAAAAAAGTATTTCATTTCTCCTTTGTCATATTTATGACTTACATGTTTTTAAGAGCTGATATTTTGGCTTTCTGTTATTGTTGCTGACTTCTCTTTCTTTTCTGTCCTGTTTTCTGTAACTTCTTGATGACAATCAAAATACTTTAAATATTTTCCAGATACTATTTTTCTTCTTGCAAGTATTTTCTCTGGTATTTCTCTTTTCTAAGAAGTAAAATCGGCATATAAAACTTTAATAATTATATATGGCATATATTAATGTCAAAACCAAATTTATTGATTTGCAGAAATGAAAGTTATTAAGTATTAATCTGTGCTAATTTTGTATTCATTCTGAATGTTCAGTGGGTCACTTATTGCTCCTGAAATGTTGCTTGTGTGCTCATACTCTAGCCTTTGTGCAGTCTGTATTTGCAGAAGGGCACAAACCTAACATAATTGTCACCTAATAAAGCTGACAATAATTATTTTGTTTAATTTTACAAAAAAAAATATTGCTGAGTAATTAGGGACACACTTGTAATAATTTTGTGTCACACTTTCAATAAAATTTGAAAACTTTAAAGCTGCAACAGGTATTTTTACCCTCTTGAGGTATGTTAATGTAAAGTGACTTTCTGAGAAGACTCTTAATCAAAAAGATCAACAGCTAGAGCCAGAGTGCTACTGGAAGGGAGGATAATCATATTCTCTCCCCTTCTTCCTCTTACCTTTCTAACAATAAGGAATAGTTAGGCATAAATTTCAATGTGTTTTTAACAATTCCATGAATGAGAAATAATTTTAGAATAATGTTTGTTCACTTGCATTCTATTCTATATTATTCTCCATTCAAAAATTTTGGATGTAAAATACTTCTTATATTTGAGTGTAGAGACTTGGCTTCTCTCTCTTTCCCACCTTGTCACAACTGTTTTGTAAACTAAAAGAACCTACCACTGCTGCTGCAGGTCTGCTCTAAGGATTGTTTGTTCAGTTCTCAGCTTCCCAGCTGTGTTTTTCTGAATGCAGGAAGGTGGTAACTTTATTTTCTGTATTGTCTTCCCATTGTTTCATTTTGCTGAAGTTTGACATGAGATCAGTATAAGTCCCGTAATAGTAGATATGGGTCTGTCTCAGGTAACATTTCCTACTACAGTCTCATTTAAGTGGCATAATTCCTTATGAAAAGGCACAGATTATCAGTACAACTGTTGTATGCATGTGTTAGAAATAATACTTATGTGACAATGTAAGTTTATTTATTTATGCTAATATTTTGTTTTCCTTCAGAAATTAGTAAATGAGACATTCCAGAAGCTCTGGTTTACTCCAACTCCACACCATGACAAAGAAGCAATGACAAGAAAAATACTAAACATCACTGATGTGGTATGTTAAACAATTTGAGTTGTGTGCAAAATTCAATTTCGTTTTTAGTATCTTAGAAACATGATCTGTATTTTTTTGAATACAATATGTCAGATGGTTTCCCTTTTTTTATTTCCTGGCATTAAATGTATGCCAAAAATATTCATGTGATTGAGCAGACTGTAGGAAATTTTAAATGCTCACTAATCTGCTGGCAGTAATAACTGTGGCCACATAATAACTGTATTCAGATTCCATCAAGTACTTTTTAAGTTAAAACACCACCAGTTTCTGTTGTATGTAATGTTCTACAGGAATTGCTACTAGCAGCGTATAGTTAAGCCTACCTAAGAACTTTTCTCTTAAAATAAAATTTTCCTCAAACAATTGATAACTTTTATTTGGCAAGGTTAATACTCTGTTTTAATAAATACAGGGTCATGTTTTTACTCAAAGTAAACTGGTGTCGGCATAATTGTATCTCACTTTTTAGGATCTCCAAAATAACAAAATCTGTTTCAGATTAAAATGCTTAAATTTGTAGTGAAAATACATTGTATAAAACCACTGTGCTGAAAAGATGTTTTAATGTCAATTATTCGAAGGTCTAAATCTCAAATTAAAAAACTCACTTAATTACTTACAATTGCAGGTTTAAACCTCATTTTGCTTTACAGTATTTAATAAATATATAGTGTAGTTTGCATTTTTCCTGTCTGAGAAGTCAGTCAATTTGACTTCTGTTTAATTCTCAATTCTCTGGCCTGTTCTAATTTGAACCACCTGTGTGGTATACCTAAATAAATGTGTGTGTGTTTAGTTTTCTCTGGTGCCCAGTGACAGGATCTGAGGGAATGGCCTGAAGTTGCATTCGGGGAGGTTTAGGTTGGATATCAGCAAAGGATTCTTCACCCAGAGGGTGTTTGGGCACTGGAACAGGCTCCCCAGGGCAGTGGTGACAGCACCAGCCTGACACAGTTCAAAAAGCGTTTGGAAAATGCTCTCAGACATGTGGTTATGCTGTGCAGGGCCAGGAGTTGGACTTGATGATCCCTGTGGATCCCTTCCAACTCGAGAGAGCTTGGTTCTATGATGCGCATGCATGTCCATTTTCAAAGTTATTTATACATAAATTTGTGCAAAATTTTCTGCAAAATGGGAGCTTAACTTGCACTAGAGACAGCAATCTCCAGTAAAGCATGTAGGATTTGCTTTGTATGAAATACAAATTCTAGAGTCACTTAAATTGTTGGAACTATTTTTCAAATGCAGAAGACAGTTTCTGGTCTCCACTGTTTTTAATGCATATAGAAATGTATGTATATTTGCCAGTCTTTTGCGATGACATCTGTATTGAAATAATTTGTTCTCAGATACCTTGTTTATTAATCAGTTTATTCTCAAAAATACTTATAGGTTGCAGCTTGTAGAGATACAGGGTATGATTGGTTTGAACAGCTTCTTCAAAATGTAAGTAATGAATTTTGAATTTATAGTACAATCATTGTTAGAATTTTAGTGTTCCTTTTGCTTCTAAAACACATAGAAGGGGAGCTCCAAGCGCAGTCCTACAATAGACAAATTCAATTCTTGCTCTTTAAGAAGTGACCTTTCTTAATATCTTTCTCGGTGCAGTTTTCTTTGGCATTAGTTTCCGTCTTTGCAAATGATCTCTTAAAAATACTTCACTTCTTGGTTTTGGGAGGAGTTTAGTTCTTCAGTAATGACTGACATAACGCAAAGTCTGCTAAGGTAGTTAATTCTGAAATAAGGTATCTAGTGATGTCGATTTTTTTAAACAGTAGATAAGTGTATTTTCATATCCAATGAATTTTCTACACAATTTATGGAAGCAGTGAATATTCAGAGTATAAGTTACTTCTGCATTATATTCTACTTATACCTAATACCAATATTTCTAAGAATTGAGCTTGGTTTGTTTATATCTCTTAACCTGTGTTATCATTCTCTACATCTTGCATGCACTGGTTAATTTTCAAGCAAGAAAATCCTTTGATTCTGCTCTTGCCTAGAGTGTCATGAAAATAAGTTATCAAGTATATCAGAGCCTCTTCATTAAGAGCCTCTTCACTGAAGAAAAGGCTATAATACTGTCTCAATCCTTCTTAGATACTAGAAGAATCTTCATGGACACAATTTTAGTACCCAAACTCATATGTAAAAAGTTTCAATAAAGTGTTGATTAGATCCTCATTTGGTATTATAGCTTACTGTCAAAAACATTTGTTTTTAATTTGAACTTTATTTCTCTAAGCATTTTAAAAATCTTCTAATTCCTGCTAATTTCTGCATTATTTCATTAAGTATAAAGCAGGTTTCATCCCAATGCAGAAAATAAGGAGAATTACTATGGATTTTTATTGCAGTTATTTTTTTGTTCCTTACATTGCTTTTTTATTTCCCATAGTTTTTTCTTCACCATGTAAGTTTTAGAGAAATACTTTCGTAGTCTAAAATCCTTGTGTATCTGTAGTAATTGTTATACAACCAGCATGTATCCTATGCAAATGAATGCAGCTTAACAATAAACCATTTTCTGTTTTGTCTGCTACAGCTGTTGAAATCAGAAGAGGATGCTTCATATAAACCTGTGAAGAAAGCCTGTACTCAACTTGTTGACAATTTGGTTGAGCACATTCTTAAGTATGAAGAATCTTTATCAGGTAATATTATTTAAAATTCAGCTAAAATCCTTTGAATTTTTTATGATACTGTAACAGTTGTTGAAATCACTTCAGTGTAAAAAGTTACTGTTCTGGAATTCTTGTTAAAAGCTGATTGTGATAAATCATTGTTATTAAGTGATGAAATTTTAAGCACTGTGTGTAATAATAAAACCTTCCTAATCTTCACTAGCTAATCACAATAGTAGAACTACTTTTAAAATAACTGGTTCAAACTTTCAGATCACTAAAACCAAAACTAACATGGTAAATTTTATTTGCATTGGTATATTCTACACTTGTAATACGAATCATTGGCTGGGCTAGTCTAACATGTACAGTAACGAATTTAAAAAGTAGTGATGTCTTTGATGCATCTTGGCTTTTTTTTTCAATTATTTTGTGGTCACATATAAATGTTAACATGTTCCCATTTCTAATAAGAACATTCTGTTTTGTTCTTTAAAGAAATGCAGTGAAAGAGATACTCAAACAGTGTTTTTCATTGCTTAAACAGCACTTGGTCTTACTATCCTTTTTGTATTTTCTAATGTTTTGCAGATTCTGACAATAAAGGTGTGAATTCTGGTCGCTTGGTTGCTTGCATAACCACTTTGTTCTTATTCAGCAAAATAAGGCCCCAGCTGATGGTCAAACATGCCATGACTATGCAGCCATACCTGACCACTAAATGTAGTGTAAGTAGAGAAAATCAGTCTTTTCCCTGGGTAATTGAGCATGAAAATGAACATCTGTCTTGTATACTTTATGAAATTTAAAGTAAGAAAAGAAAATTTCAAATTGTGAAGTTTTTTCAGAGCTCATCAGAGCTTTGGAGGCTACTAGATCCTTTTGAAGATGCAGCTTTTAAGATGTTCTTCCTCATGTACTACCTTCATATTTTGCAGCCAAATGAAACTGAAGCCTGTGCTGCCTCTTTCCCAGTTTTTCTCCCATCAGGAAATAGTTTCTTAGAATTGTTTTAGTTTACAGTCACAATCTTAAAAGTATTAGTGTTTAACATATGAATCTTAAGACTAAGGATAAGGATCCATAAGATAGAGTGGTTTAATATATAGCAAATGTATGAGAAGAAAAACGTCTTATTTCATCCTCTTCTAGACTTCATTAGACTTCTCTAGCTCCAGTGCTCTTGTATTCCCCTGTAAGACATTGTAGAGAGCTCTAACACTGAAACCCTCCCCCAGTCAGGTCTCTGAATCCTTGCAGCAGTTTCTGCCATTTTGATCTGACAACCTGACTGGTTAGAAGGAGCAGGGCAGGATCAAGCACCTCTTGCTCAAAGATGATGAGCGTGAGTGGGTGGCAGCAGTGCCTTTCAATAGGTGAGCTGCCCAGGGCAGGCTTAAGGGGTAATTGTTACCAATTTAAATTGTAAATACAGCCTGGCACTTTCTTTCCAGGCATTTTCCATATTCTCTAGGCACATTTATAACAAGCTCTTAGAGCTGCTTCTGAACTAATCATATAGGAAAAACTTATCTAAATATTTACTTGCAGCAGCTCATTTAGTGGGTTGCAATTGGTTTGTTTTGTATTTACACATGGTTGAGATGAAACATAGAATTATCACTGACAGCTAGAACATGTCAAATAGCTTGATACTAGTACTCAGGATTTATAATATCCTGATTAGCTAGCTGGATTTGTCAGAAGTTCATTTCTAGCTGTATGTCTCTTTAACAGATGTTCTCCATAGAATCCACACTTAGAATCTATATACAATCATGATAATGCAAACTGGTAGTAGCTTTAATTGTAATTTCTACACTTGTGCACATTATGACCTTTTGTTTAAGGTGTATTAAGTCATAGCACAACTTCATTTTGTTGCTGATATCTGGTCTTCAGGTGTTGTGTCTTCTCTAGTGTGCATATCTCAGGAAGAGTTCCTAGATTTCATGTAATACTCCAGAAAATTATCAGACCCAAAGGTTTTCAGGTCTGACACAGCCTTGACAAGAGATGTAATTCTGCTCATCCAGACTTTTTTTCCCCAGAATGCCTGCAGTAAACAGAACTACATTTCATGCATTTCATGTAATTTAATAACGGATGTAAAATATATAAGTATTATTTTAGATGTTTACCAAATATCTTAAATAAGCCAGAGTTTTTAACCGTCTGTGTGTATTAAAAGTGCTTAGCTTATACATGGCCAGAAGTATTAAACACTATAAATGTTGTTGTTTCAGACCCAGAATGATTTCATGGTGATCTGCAATGTTGCAAAAATCTTAGAGCTTGTAGTGCCGCTAATGGAGCATCCAAGTGAGACCTTTCTTGCCACTATTGAGGAAGACCTCATGAAACTCATCATCAAATATGGCATGACAGTATGTTTTTAATTGCTACTATTTTATTGATTCCATTTCACATGACTTAGGTTTAAAGACAGTCTTGTCTTCATTATGAAGTTAACTTTTGAGGCAAGAAAAATCAATGTACTTGGTTTACTAGGGTTTTCATTTGGTTTCTCTGTATTTTAATGAGTAGATTTGCAGAGCAATCTAAGGAGGGACATTACATTATGTCTGTTAGATTGTTAATTTTAGTTCAGCATAGCTTTTTCCTTCACAAGAACCTCAATTTAAACTTCTAAGTAGATAATTTATTTGTTCTTATTCCTAGGTTGTTCAGCACTGTGTGAGCTGTCTTGGGGCTGTTGTGAACAAGGTCACCCAGAACTATAAATTTGTGTGGGCATGTTTTAATAGATACTATGGTAAGCAAAATCATAACAAGTAATTGTCACTTTTCAGTTTTGAGTACAAGTCTTATCGGAGGAATACACCACAATTAAACACTGTGATAAAAACTTTTATTTTACTGCAGGTGCACTTTCTAAATTAAAAAATCAACACCAAGAAGACCCCAACAGTACAATACTCACTGCCAATAAACCAGCACTCCTTAGATCACTTTTCACAGTTGGAGCACTGTGTCGGCATTTTGATTTTGATCAGGAAGATTTTAAGGGCAACAGTAAGGTAAAATAACTTTCATTTATTCTTCGTGTCTTAGGCATAATGAATGTTCCACTTCAATTTGAAAGCACATTATTCCTAGACCCCCAAAGGTATATATTTTTCCGTAGAGTATGGTATAGCTTCCTGGTTTTTAAATACCTGCTTTTGCAAGGACTGTGCATCTCCCTTCCTTTTTTATATATATTCTTTCTATAAGAGATTAAAAAACATCTATTTCATCTTCAAATAGCTGTTATTTTTGTTTTAATTTGCCCAGGTTAACATTAAGGATAAAGTACTTGAACTGCTGATGTATTTTACAAAGCATTCAGATGAAGAAGTACAGACAAAAGCCATTATTGGTCTCGGTAAGAAATATTAATAGTTTTTTGTTATTCTGCTCTAGTAAAAATCCGTGTGGATCGGTAGGAATTCACGTATTTGTGTAGTCACAGAAGAGTTTGCTTAAAATCAAAACTTACTGCCTATTTTGTTTGAGAACTGGTCATAGCAAAGCTGTCAAAGGGTTGCTAGTTGCGTAAGTCTGCAGCAGCCTGGGTGCTTTTGATGGTGAATGCCTTTTGATGTGTGATCAAGTTGAAGAGGGCAGCAAATTTCCAAGTTAATGAAGATGCTATTTTTTTACTCCACATGCAAGTATGTTGTAGCCCCAAACCTTGTTTTTCAGTCCACGAGGTAAAAAAGGATGGAAAAACTTGGAACATTTTAGGAGTGGGAGCTACCATTCTGCAGGAGTCAAAGGAACTGCTGTTTATAGTAGCTGAATGGCCTTTGTGAGATTAGTATGGCATTTCAGTGATTTGCAGTAGAAAATGAACTGCCACTGACTCGGGGACAAAATTGCACATCTGAGAAAATCTTGTTTGGGCAGATAGGTCTTGGTGTCTGGAAGAGTTCAATTCATGGTTATTGCTTGGTCTGAAAGAAATTGTCTCCAAGGCATGAGAACCTCCATTGTATGATTTAGCTGTGGATAAGAATTTGCCTCTTTATGTTGCTGTTTAGGTGACTTTTCAGATATCCTACTCTAATACAGGCTAGGGAGGGCTATGAGGATAAGGTTCAAGACTGAGTCTTCATTTCATATTCTATGATAAACCATTTCAAGACAGTTGAGCAGGATTAATGGCATTGGAATTGCCTCTGTTGGAGGAGCAAGGCTATGGTTCTCTGGGCTACTTTTAGTTTTTTCTAGGCTTTATGTCAATGTACATGACACTTACCTATAGTCTAGTCCAGTTTAATTGCACTCTACAGAATTATCGTATGTGGGGTAGGGTCTGTATTCCTAACCAGAGACATGATCACTGTGCTCATGGATATGGACCATGTCACATTTGCCAAAAGTTTCTAAATTGTAGACTGAACTGTGATCTGTTCTGTCAGTAGTCATTCTTAATATTTTTTTTCTGTCTATAAGCATATCAATCTTTATTTTAATTAAACCTCACTATTTTTAGTGATATATTGATTTCATCCAACTACTGATTCTGAAGATAGCTGTTCGATGTATGGAGATGTGGTAGACAGTGCAAATTTCCACCTCAGACTGGTCACTGAGCAAAGTTGTCCAACTCATTCAGTGCTTGTGAGCAGCAGCACAGTAAAAAGGACTAGCAAGTTAGGTCAATATTTATATATGGAGAAAAGGGTCATGTGAAGAATGTACTTTCCTATCAGACTGTCATTTTAGTAGGGACACTCAACAGTTTTAACCTTTGCCTCAGGATGGGCCACTGCTGTTGAGGGATTGAGCTTAATCTTAAGGTTAATAATAATGGTTGTGCTTCTTATCTAGATGTGTACTTGTAAAACAAATTGAGGATATAAACTTGTTTAGTAAATTTAGCTAAAATTTTAAGTACCTAACAGTTAACTCAGCCAAGTTCAGTGGTTACTCTAAAGATCCTGAACAGAGTGAAAACAAAGGTGTGAAGAGAAATGGTATGACACCATCTCTGAGATGTGAATTCAGTCCTTAAAAAAACATAGAGCAGGTGCCTTTCTTCATCTCATATAACAGCCTCTTATACCAAGTAATATTTCTTCCCAGTAAAGAGGGGATGTAAAAGTAATAATTTCCCTGAGAACACTGGTGGTTTAGATTTCTTAAAATGAATAAAGGAAAAGTTTTAAAAGTTGCTACAAATATGTATGTCCAAGTGCTTTTCATTTTTAAAATTAGGCACAGGAAATGGGTTGGACTTTGCTCAGAGACAGTCAAGTTACAAACATCAATATACTCTTGTATAGACTGCACTATCATACCACATACTCCAAAGAGGACCCTAATTTCTTTTTCTTGTCTTTTCCCTTTCTCTCATCTGCTTCTCTGCTGCTTGTTTTGAGACTGAAATGAGATCTGAAACACACTGAGGGCTTGCCTTGGATTTAGCCTTTACTTAGACTGTCTTCTGTGTGTACGGAGCCTGTTTTGAAAACTTGACTCAATCTTCCCTCTGCTACAGCTATTTTTATGTATTGTTCTTGCAGAATTTTATTTGCTTTTATTTTTCCACCCATTTTTCTTTTATGTTCCCATTTTTTTCTGTGTGCCCATTTAAAATCTGAATTTTTTGTGGTCATAGAAAATGCATTTAATGTCTGCTTTTCCCAAACAGTCTTAAAAAAATTAAGTAGTTAAAATAAATTAAATTAGGATGTTATGTTCCTGTTACTGTTTTTCTTAAGATAATCCGTAAGAGTTTGTCAGCAACACGTCTAAATTTACATACATTTTCTAAAGTGGTAAATACTGCCAGTAATTTAGAAAAGTTTTTGTTAAATACAGACTTTAGAATAACCAGTTTGTTGACAAGGGTAAGACTACAGATAAGAACTGTTCTGTAGTGTGTGTCTTCCAAAACACATAGTCTTGGGAACATTTCAGATGATCTTGAAGAGAAGACTACAATAGGTATATGAATAATGACAGCAAGAGGTATAAATTTTACTGTGTTCCCTGGTGACTGTTTTTTCTATTATTTTCTTACATACTAATGTTATTTGTCAATTCTTCTGCATTTTCACTGCATCCATATAAGTCACATTTTACAGTTGCAGCAAAATGTTCGTCTCTAGATGTATTACAATGTCTGCATTAGAAAAATAACAGATAATTTTTGGTAATGTTCCTTTCTTGTTCTTATGATAGCTCCTAGTCATTGAGATGTAGGCCACTACACTGGACCTGGTTCCAGATCTGTATAACTTTTTGTGCATCTGCCCTGGGTCACACTGCATTTTATCCATCAAACAGAGTCATGGTTAATACAACTGTCATGGCTATCAGAGCTCCTTGTAAGCAATGGATGGTGTCCATATGGAAGCATGATACTGTTTGGACTAGAAAAAGCTGTGCTGCTGGGAGGAGATAAATTTCATACCTTTCTTCTGAAGAACTTAAAAAGCAGAAATACAATTTCTAGATTATAATAATGAGAACTATTTCCCTTTTCTCCATTCTTAGGATTTGCATTTATTCAGCACCCAAGTTTAATGTTCGAACAAGAAGTGAAGACTCTGTACAACAGCATTCTTTCAGATAAGAACTGTTCAGTAAACTTAAAAATCCAGGTGTTAAAAAACCTCCAGACGTACTTGCAGGAGGAGGATACACGTATGCAGCAGGCAGACAGAGACTGTAAGTGCTGAGTTCTTCTGTGCTCATGAGCCTTGCAAAACCAGACTTTGTTGCATCCAGTTACTATATATCTGTGCTGAGTCACTTAAAATTGTAAACAGATCAGTAGTATTGTCCCCAAAGTATTTCAGAATTTTTTAAAAAGAGGTATATGCATAGATGTATTATTTCCAAGATGTGTAAATATTGGAAGCCATCCAGAATTCATAATTGTTGTAATGATGGTAATTATATTTTCCGTCAAAAAAAACCCTAATTTTAAAGTTTTCAGATAAAAAATCACAAGTGCAACATTTTAAAAAATGCTTTATTAAGGAATTAAGACTTGAATTAAAGTTTTGTCTCTCTATTTTTTAAATATATATTTATACATTCGATTATTCTGTGTTTCATGAGACCATAAAACCATTCTAAGACGGCTGAAATGTGAAACTTAAAGCTCAGCATATATCAAGTGATGGCAAAATAAGTGGTTATACTATGATAAGTATGCTATTGCTTTTGTCCTTTTTACAGGGAAAAAAGTAGCAAAACAGGAAGACCTGAAAGAAATGGGTGATATTTCCTCAGGGATGAGTAGTTCCATCATGCAGCTATATCTCAAACAGGTCCTTGAGGCTTTCTTTCATAACCAGTCCAGTGTACGCCACTTTGCTCTAAATGTCATTGCACTGACATTAAACCAAGGTCTCATCCATCCTGTTCAGGTATGATAGGCTTTTGTGGTGGGACTTCCTCTTATTCATGTTTTTAGAGGCTTTCACATTTGCTGTGTAAATTTCCAGGTCTTCTACTTACATTACATGTTACAGTAATTTCTTACTGTAGCAAGAGGCCTTTACAGAAGGCATATTTTGAAATCTGCTTTATGTTTTTAGCCCACTAGATTCCAAATGCTTCATTATCTATTTTTGGTTTAAGGTGTAAAAGCCCAGGCAGTACATAAAGAGCATGTAGATATGTACATTGGAGCATGTTTCTGTTAAAACTTGAGGTATATGCCAAAATGTTTTCTTTATTTAGTTCTTTATCTTGTGTCGGCTTGCTTCCACCTCAATCCCTATATCATCCAAACATTATGAAATTCCAAAGTCAGTGTCAGAACTTCAATCATCATCTCCATCATTCTTTGCTTATATAATGTTTTGTAATTAATTTTTGATGCTGCAGCTATTGCATACGTTCAGTCATAAGTGGTTTTTTGGGTTTTTTTAAAATGCAATTTTCTGTATTTTAAATTTACTTTAGAGTTTGAGAAACAGGGAAATACTACCTGAAACCTCACAACTTTGTTAGAATGCTGGTGTCTTGTAGTATTTTGTTCTATTTACATGAAAAAGGGTATTAAGTTGCACAGACCTTCCTATTCTAATTTCTGCAGTAGGAACAAAGAATAAAGACTGACAAAGAGGAGGTACAATGCCTCTGAATAACCATTTCATTTGTTTTTCAAGTGTGTGCCGTACTTAATTGCTATGGGCACAGATCCAGAGCCCTCTATGCGAAATAAAGCTGACCAACAGTTGGTGGAAATTGACAAAAAATATGCTGGGTTCATTCACGTAAGTAATTCTCATTTACCATTTTACAAAACACTGTCGTGTTCTCTAGTGGTTTAACACTTGAATATGCTTCAGCTTCAGAAAAACAGTATAAAGTAAAAAAAAATAAACAATAACAGTAAGCAGTTGTAAAGATTACTCCCTGTTTGGAGATTTCTGTTCTGAAATGGAAAAATGGAAAGGATAATATTATTTGAAGTGTCTCTTCTAATCTAAAACTTCCTTTAATTTATGAATCATAGTAATATTTTCCACACTAAATAGTACTTTAGAGCCTTTATTTGATAAGTGGTAAGGACATGTGTTTCATAATGTTTTAGCAGTGATTTTCCTGTATCAGTGGACTAGAAAGGAAAACACTATGTGACAGTCAATAGCAGTCCTTAGAGTATGTATATTAGAGTGTGCAAGGCACCAAGGCTTTATAAATTGTAATCTAAGCAGAAGAAGCATAGGAAACTGTTTACATATGATGAGTCTTGCTGAAAGGAAAAACTCGGGCGTTGTGGCATAGTACCAGTTCTGCTTAAGATCTGAAATTAAGCTGCAGCATTCTCCTTATTTTGGAAGATCCCAGTCTAGGTTGTGTGTGTCCTGTGTTGTAGGACTTCTCACATGGTGTTCCTTGTATTCCAGTGCATTTTGAGCATTGCAGTGTTGATGGCATCCATTAAGTGAAGGCTAGCAGTTGGAATTTGCTGTTTTAGGCAGCTGGGATTTAATACAATATATAGACACATAGACAACTTTGCTGAACAGCAGCAGAGGTGGTATGTGTACAGCTGGCTATGCAGCCTAATTAGGGATTCAGTTTGTTCTCAAACTAGAGTAGGACCACTGAAGTGAGTAAAATCGACTGGAAAGTATGGGGTGTGTGAAAAAAAAAAAAACAACACTAATTTTCTATGTGTTAGTCCTATTGTACTCATATGGATTCAGTTATTGGTTTCATTGCAGGGGATACCAAGCATATGCATGTGGTAAAATATTCTATTCTTGTATGAAAACATTTCAATTTTCCTGAAAATCATTTAAATTGAAATACCTATCTATGGTGGGTAAACAGATTAGCTGCATGTTCCTAGCAGAATTTACAGTCAAAGCAGTTCACAAGACATTCTTATCTCTGCCACAAGTTCTGTTTGACATCTCAAATCTGTTTGCCAACTCAAAAGGTAGTATTGCTGCGGTGCATGTTTTTATTTTAGTTTCAGATGAGCATCCCTTTAAAAAGATTCAGTTGTACTGCTTTGGAAGCAACGTTTTGAATAAAACTAAATATATTTCCATTTCAGATGAAAGCAGTGGCTGGTATGAAGATGTCTTACCAAGTACAACAGGCAATTAATACTTGCCCGAAAGATCCTGTGAGAGGTTTTAGACATGATGAATCATCCAGTGCACTGTGTTCACACCTCTACTCCATGATTCGAGGGAACCGTCAACACAGACGAGCCTTTCTAATTTCTTTACTCAACCTCTTTGATGATACTGCAGTAAGCACCACATTTTCTTCGCTTAGAAGGAAGTTAAAATGCAGCATTACAAGCTTAAGTTCTCATTTTGTTATGGGGTTTTTTTCCTACATGTACTTATGTGTAATTTTTTCTTTGACTTCCAGAAAACAGAGGTGAATATGCTTTTGTACATAGCAGACAATCTAGCCTGTTTTCCTTACCAAACACAGGAAGAGCCACTGTTTATAATGCATCATATAGACATTACACTCTCAGTTTCTGGTAGCAACCTACTACAGTCATTTAAAGAGGTATGTGCATTTATATTTTAGTATATTTATGATGGTGGAAACATAAACTTCTCTGTAATGTGATCTTTTTTTCAATGAATACAGTACCGTTATTATTCTGTGAACCAGTTGCATTACTTGGCATGTAAACAATACTCAAAAAACAAGCAACACTGTCGGTTCTGATCTGTATCTGGTAGACAACAGTCAAAAATTCTGCTTATATTGCTGCTTATATTATTAAAAAAGAATTATGAATTTTGAGATCGGATCCATGTAATTTCCCAATATGGCTGAATAACAGTTAATTGTATGCATCTGAAAGTACATGAACCTAGAATCGTCATGGAATACTAGTTTGTTTTGCTTGTTTGTAAAATTTGAATAATAAAATTCAGTTGGCAGTTAATTTTGTTGTCAAGTAGCTGATGGCAGTTGCATTTGTGTTGCCTGAGAGATTTAAAATACATTGTGTGTTGCAAGAGAGGAGTGGGCAATATTTCTTAAGGCAGCACATAAGAACCTGGAACATGATAGAGTACCTGTTGTCATGGCAACACACGAGCCTGTAAGTGAGAGGCCTCTGCTTCTTGAAGACTTCAGTGTCTTCCTTTCCTGAATGACTATTACAGTAGAAGGTGCCAATTGTCAGGAGGCAAACCAGTTTCTAGAATGTCCAGTTTGACTAATAAATACAAGAGTTGATGCCTGAAAGTTCACTGCCTGAAACGTACTGTGCTTTTTAAACTCTCACCCTACCAAAGTTGATTTTTAGTCTGCAAGAATGAGACAATACATTCTTCAGGCTGAGAACCAGTGTGTAGAATCCAGCACCCTTAAAGGATGAGATCCTGCTTAGGTCTGTGTCCTGAAAAATCATACTATGTGCAGTAATAATGCATATGTGAAATTCTGTAGATTTGCAAGTAATCATGGAACTAATCATAAAATCACAAAATGGCTGGGGTTGGAAGGGACCTTAAAGATCACCTTGTTCCAGCCCTCTGTTATAGGCAGGGACCTTCCTCTAGACCAGATTGTTCAGAGCCCCACTGAGGCATAGGGTAGCTGGTTATTATTATTAATCATTATTAATTAATTATTAATATGATCACTTTGGTCAGCAGTGTAATTAGTGTCATAGAATTTTAAGAGACAAGGATTTAAAACCAGCTTGGACACCAAAGTAAATGTGGAAATCTCCATGATACACAGAAATTACATTCAAGTGAAAGAAGAACAGAATTTTCTTCCTGATTTACTGTATTTGGCCTTCTACTGTATTTTGCTGTCACTACTAATGATCAGCAGTCTTTTAAAGATAACATACCAAGGGAGTGCTTGTTTCTTCAGTTTATTCTGTATGCATCTTGCAAGAAAATTTGGGCTTTGAATAAATTTTTCAGTATCTTTTTGTCATAGATATTTTTAAGACTATCAAGTTATAAATTAATGACATTGTCCAGGGAATTCTGTCTAATTTAAGCTAGTAATGACTTTGGACAGATGATTTTAGGAACATGATATTACTTACCCTAATTTTGGAATGTTTGTTAACTCCTCTGTCTTGCAGTCTATGGTGAAAGACAAAAAAAAGGAAAGAAAGCCTTCATCAGGTGAGGAGACGGAGAGTGACAGTAACAGTGGTAGCGGAAGTGAAAGTGAGGAGGAAGCTTCTAAGCCTCGGAGGTTACGGAAACGAGTGGACTCTGACTCAGATTCTGATGAAGAAAATGATATAAATGCAGTGATGAAGTGTTTACCTGAAAATTCAGCTCCTTTAATTGAATTTGCTAATGTCTCCCAAGGCATATTATTACTTCTGATGCTGAAACAGCATCTAAAGAACCTCTGTGGATTCTCTGATAGGTAAGGCTATTTAGATAATAGGACACTTGTTATGCAGTGAGTTGTTTAGAAGTTTTTGCCATTTATTTAAGTTGATTGTAAGTACTTGTTTAAGCAATACATTTGTATAACAGAGAAAAAAAATTATTAAGTTGAACTTTGGCTTAAAAAACACATTTTTTAAATCTCTTACCAGCCTATCTATTGTATATGGAATGATTCAAAGATAAATACTTATACTGGAGATTTTAAAAGCTTTTTATTCAAATTACTCTGGACTTTCCTTAAAAGGTCTTCCCTTTTGTTTACTTTAAACAGTAAAATTCAAAAATATTCTCCATCGGAATCTGCAAAAGTGTATGATAAAGCTATAAACAGGAAGACAGGAGTGCATTTCCATCCAAAACAAACTTTGGATTTTCTGCGGAGTGATATGGCTAATTCCAAGATCACAGAAGAAGTGAAGAGGAGTATAGTAAAACAGTACTTAGATGTAAGTAAAGTTGCTTTGCAGAAAGTGAAATCCTTTAACACGGTATTGAAAGTACATTTCCAAATGTTAAGTTCCTGGTTATCTTACGTGATGTTTGGATCTTCCTTTCAGGATGTTTAGCAGGACTGTGTTTCAAAGATTTCTAATAAGTTTAAACTCAACAATAATTAATTTCAGCTAAAGGATATTCATCTTTATGGAGTATTTTCCAGTTCCTGGTATCCATGTTTTATACTTCTCCCATATTACTTCTTCACTTTATTGCTAATATTTTCTATCATGGGAACAGAGACTGGATGTGGTTTATGAACTGTCCCTCACCCTGCACCAATAACAGTTAGAGAAAACTTGCCATTTGGAAAACACAGGAAAAAAGCTTTTGTGTATCTACAAAAAAAAAAATCAGAAAGTTAAGTTTGTAGAACACCATGTTGTCTACTGTTTGTTTTACTCTGTTTCTTTATGTTGCTACTTGTTTCTAACATAATGTAATGTGATACAAATGTCGATGTTTAAAGTTACAAAGTGAACTGATCTTTTTTGTTCTAATAGTTCAAGCTCCTTATGGAACATTTGGATCCTGATGAAGAGGAAGAAGATGGAGAGGTGTCAGCTAGCACAAATGCTCGGAACAAAGCAATTACCTCGCTGCTTGGAGGAGGCAGCCCTAAAAACAATGCAGCTGAGACAGAGGACGATGAAAGTGATGGGGAGGATAGAGGAGGAGGCACTTCAGGGGTGAGGCGGAGGAGGAGTCAACGTATTTCGCAGCGTATTACGTAAAATGATTTTTATGTGCTTATAAATGTCAGTTTATTATATTAAATGTACACCAAGTAATGTAATCCACATGAAAAAAAAAAGCATTTTGTAGATAGAGATTCTCTACTTAACCGTTTATACAACTTTTGTAGAAAGTTTAACAGAAAAGACAATAAAAAAAAAAACAAACTAGAAAATGAGATTTATCCCGTATAAAAAGTTATTAATTTTCCTTTGGAATGTACTGTGTGTTATCCTTTTTATTGTTGCCAAGTTTTTATGTAGCTTTATGATTCATGTGTATATATAATTTTATATATCAATAAGAGATAAAGACACGGGTACAAATTAAGAGTATGTGGTTTTACAAGGATATGTTAACCCCTTGGCGCTGGCGGTCGCGGTGCGTCTCATTGCCGGCAATGGAATGTGTGCCGGGGAATCCCAACTCCCGGCGTCAAGGGATTAAAAGCAATAAAAGCAATAATTTCACTAAAGTTCTTTTGTGTAACACTTGGTCTTTTTTCCCCCCAATGTTTTAGTCATTGAGAAGGTCAAAACGAAATTCAGACTCTACGGAGTTGGCAGCACAGATGAATGAAAGTGTTGATGTCATGGATGTCATCGCTATTTGCTGTCCAAAGTACAAAGACCGACCACAAATTGCAAGAGTAGTACAGAAAACCAGCAATGGCTTCAGTGTTCAGTGGATGGCAGGCTCCTACAGTGGCTCCTGGACTGAGGCTAAGCGCCGTGATGGCCGCAAACTGGTGCCTTGGGTAGACACTATTAAAGAGTCAGACATTATTTACAAAAAAATTGCTCTAACGAGTGCTAATAAGCTGACTAATAAAGTTGTGCAGACTTTACGATCGCTGTATGCCGCCAAGGATGGAACTTCCAGCTAATGAATTTGTACATGCAGCCAAATTTACAGGAATTGAAATAACAGAAAAACTTGAAATACCAACTTTCTGGCAAAAAAAAATCAGTTAAATGAAGAGTAAGAATGGAACCTGGGACGCGGGGAAAAAAGAAGGAAATGTTTGGTAAACATTTTTGTGGGAGCTTCCTTCGCTGTTGTGCAGCAGAAACTTCTCAGTTCATTTTTACTCCCACTGTATTATAGTTTAACAAAAAAATTGTTTATATCTTGAAAAAAAAAAACCTTTCTGTTTAAAAAAAAATAAACAAGTGAATGTTGGAAATTAGTCTGTTAATGTTCTTAATAAAGTGTTCTTGGAGTTTAACCTAGCAGCGGATGGCTTTCTTTAGCTTAGCCCAGTTTCCAGGAAAGCATTGTTTTTCCAGGCTGTAAAGTGGCAGAATCTCCTGGATATATAATTTATTCTGTTGAAGAAAAAAAAAAAAAAAAAAGAAAAAAAGCATGCAGTATCTATGACCTATCTGCAGGAGGAGTTTTTGTAAATGTAGATTTTGATGTATTAGGTCACCCTGAAATAATACAAGAAAAGGGATCCCCAGCAAATCTGGTGGAACGAATACTGCAATAAATTTTTTTACTTCTCTTTGTTACTTGTCTGTTTCCATTTGAATTTCTTATTGTAAAGATCTGTTTAAATCCATTTATATTATTTTACAGTCTTTTATGTAAAATTTCCTATATCAGTGGTTTTCAAAACAAGACATAAAATATTGTTTATACAGTTTGTATAGGCTGACTTCTGAATAATTGGTATCTTTTTATTTTTATCCCTAAAAGGGTGTAAACACAAGTTAATTAGGATTTTATTGTATCCTGCAATATTTAGTATTAACTATATGATTTAGCACTGTGCCAAACACATTTTCAAGAGTACATTTTGATATAAAAAGAAACTATAGTTTATTCCTTGTATGCTTCAATTTCTTTCTAATGCTGTCCAAGTGGTAATTTTTGATAGTTCAGATTTGGGGAAAGCTGAATTACTCTTCTGCTTGGGCGAACTGGCCATGTATGCATTTCTCTGGGTTAATATAGAGAGGCTTGTGTCAAGAGGAGCTTGCTACCAGTGTCTGAGGAGTGGATGGGTATGAGTCTGGGCAATTACACTACATTCCTTCACAAATGATTTTTTTAAAAAACTGTTTGTATATTAGACTAATTTTTTTACTAATTGAAAGATGTTTTAACATTTTGTAAATTGAAAAAATGCTATTGAAATCTTCCAGAAGCATTTGCTTCAACTGCCTTGCCACAACCATTCATAAGCAGTTTGTCTTCCTATAAAGCAAGAAAAGCAGCATATTCGCAAACAGGAAAAAGTCTAAAAGCAGTTAAACTTTTTAGGAGCCTATTAAACCCTGCTGTCTTTTCAAATGTATTTATCGAAAACACATGTTCCTCAACATAATTATTTTTCTATTATGTTTTCTTTCTTTAAAAAATTTAATATATGGTAGGGGGCTGTTTTTTATGAAACTAACTTGCAGAATTCTAATACATTATTCAATTTGTGAGGAATAGTAACAGTATTCCAAAATATTGACAGGTAAAAAAATCCAAACAACACTTTAAACAAATTATTAGTAACTCCTCAGTATCCAGTTAGAAAATTGTTGGGGAATGCCTTTTTGCTGTTTCACCACTGGAATTTTTCTGAACAGAAATATTTTAGCACATGTTTGTTTATTGGTGTTTGATAGCGTTCTCTTCAACATATAAAAAGCCACCTCTTGGGCCAGGGTCTGTATTGTTAAAGGAGGGAGAAGTAGAAGAAGCAGGAGTCAGTCCTCTGCAGCTCTGGAAACAGGACATTTTTGTAGCAGACAATGAAAGACTGTATTTCTCAGGGCCAAGTGCAGCATTTATACTGGCAAACTCATACTTGGAGACTAGAGGGGTTACATGACATGTCAGGTATTACTGATAAGCAGAGTTGAAAATACTTCACCAAGAAACTCCCAAGTGATAAACCCAAGGATTTCATACAGTTACAGTTTAAAAATAAGTTGACTGTTAGTAATTTCTGACGCAATTATATGAAAGCATCTTATTTTTAATAGGTAATACAAATATTTCCTTGTTCATTTCATGTGGCTTTTCCAATAGCAAAGATGGGAGATTATTTCAATTTGCTTGGTATTTATTGGAATAAAATTATCAGAAAGAAGTTATAATTAAACAATATAAACCTGAAGTCTGAAGTTGTCTTAGTTGAGAGTATTTAGACCATTACTATATTGTATGATATGCCAATGGCATACATGCTCCTTGATGAGATGTGATGGCTGTTATATAATTTACAGTTATAAAGTTGATTATAGATTATTAAATAAATTGAATATGATTCTTACTAGTTAAGAGTTGAATTTTACCATCCCAGAGTACACAGAATAACACCTAGTCTGGTTTTGCCAAAAACAGTTACCTGCTGTGAGAGGAAAATGCAGCAGTGCCCTGTTCTGGGAAACAAGCTCCTGTTTGCTGAGTGTCACTTGGGCTGGTGGCTCTCTGCCACATGGAGTCGAGGGCCCAGTCTCGACACCAATGGCATCAGTGCAGGGCTCGGACTGAGTAGCAGCTGCAGTTTTTCCAGCATGAACCACATCAGTAGCAACAGCACATGCCAAGATAAGAATTTTTCTACATGAGAAAGTGGTTGGTTTTGGTTGATTTTTGTTTAAGTGCAGTAATTGATCCAATGACACAATTTTACTCCTTTATATTGACATAGCTTTGTAGTATTTTTTCACTGTATGGCTATAGATTTTTACATATATAACTATAAGATAATTGAATTTTTTATTCTTCCTGCTTTCTCCCTTTGAGTACAGGATCTGTTCATGGAACTTGTTGCAGTAGCTTACCTAACAAAGAGGTATTATCAAGTTTTTAAATTTAACACTAGCCATACTGAATTTTTTAAGAAAACACAGACACTTCCACAAATATAAAAAATAATTAAATTGTTATTTTTAATCTTCCACTTCAGTACTGTAAAATTGCAGAATAACTCTTGAATATTTTCAAGATCAGAATAGTTTTTGACAGAACTGTAATTATAAGTATTTTTTTAAATGATTCAGTAACACCCTTTTGTATTTCTGAGGTTCTTTATTGCTTATATTAACAACTCTTACTGTGTACAAAGTAGGCATAGGAAATATTCAGCATAAGTATTTTAGCGAAGCGTGGCCAGTAAAAAAAAACTATTTAACTTTAAAATTTGAGTCAAACTTTAGCCTTTGCTTTGCTGTTGTGGTGTCACTAGTAAGAATATTGTTACTGTGGAATAATTAGGATGTGCTAAACAGTAGCTCTAACATTAAATACCTTGCACCGCTAAAATAGTTCTTAAACGTGTTTGTGGCTCATGTAAACAAAAAGTTTTTAATCAGCTCTGGCTCATCTGGTGCTAGTTAACAGCAAAACACTCTGCCACATGCATGTGTTAATGATATTCCAGGGAAATAAACGGATGAGTTCAGCTGATCCTTTGCTTTGACTCCGAGCCCCAGGCAGAACTGACGCTGAATTCAGACAAACCATTCCTACACTTTCCTGTGTCCCCACACTCCTGAACTCATGCCCTACATATAGCAGGAGTGCAAGCCACAATTCCTGTATCCTAGTGTTCCTCCACTCGCCAAAGAGCCGCACCATGATGGTATGAGCGTTTCCATATCCTTCCGAGAATTTGTCATCATTGGAGTTCTGAGTTGTAATGGCTGAGTTCTTAATGTAAGTAGTAAGTTTTTAGATCTCATGCTTCCTTGACTAAATATTAAAGTGCTATTGTTATATACAAATAAGTTCATAGTATTTTCATATTTCATTTATTTAAAATAAATGTTTTAAGAGTTCAGTTTGGACCCTTCCAAAATGAAACTTCCTTTTAACTTTTTAATCCTAGAATGTGCATACACTCTTGATCCCTTTTCACTATGCTCACAGTGCTCAAACTATGCCTGGGCACCTGTAAATCATCCAGGGAATGCATTTTTGGTTTATTCTGGGAGAGTTCTTGCCAGTCTGTATTCACCCTATCAGACATAACTACATCGTTTCTAGTTTCTGCGTTATTCGGGGCGGTGCAGCTGCATGCACTGCTCACAGCTACCCCAGCTGTGAGGTCAGATACCCTCCAGACACTCCTTGCCCTGCGGGCTGGTTCGGGGCACGGGCAGGGGCAGGAGAGGGTTTATCCTGCGAGGAACTGAGCTGGCTCAGGCCACCAACACCAGCAGGGTGGTGGCCCAAATGTGTGCTCTGCCCGTGGCAACCTTCGCAGGGGAGAGACTCCGTGCACTGGAGTTACAGCAGAACGTCATCACCGCTGCCTGTCCCACCTACGGTCTGGCACTGAGTGACCCGTGTCACTCACTACTTCAGCCGCTTCTTCTCTAAAGCAATCTGGTTGGGCTTCAAAGGAGCTTTTCTCCATCACTGCTCTTTGTGCGGCTGTGTTGAAAGGCTCCTATTGCCATTTTGAAACAGGATCCTGCTTCCTAAAATCTAAAAAGTTAATTTATCTGATTTCGCCCCCGCTTTCCTGGGCTCTGGTCATTAACAAGTTGTTGCAGCTGTGCCTGCAGTGCAGCCTCTGCCTCTGAGCTGCTGCGGTCACCAGCCCCAAGCAGTGCTGGGACGGTCACTGCTGCTGCTGGCTGCACCCACGCTATTGCTCCCTCAGCTCACTATCGGTGCCCTTTCCTCCTTTCCCTTCTTCCCAGAGGATTCCTGAACTCGTTTTACCTATCCCTTACTTCTGTTTCTCTTCCCAACTATACTGTAGCCAAAAGGCTACAAAATATCCTGGAAACAGACCCATTTTGTCACTACCTGAAATTTATTTTTGAGAAACCTTGCAGGGGGCTGCTTTTATTTTGAATGTTCTGTTCTCTTGTTAGGATTCATGATTGTACAGAAATACTCCTTCACTACACTTAATAAAGCCAGAAATACATGTGTAGAGGGAGACATTTAGTGGGTTTTCTGCTCAGACTAAATGAATTCTGGGAGCATAGGCAAACAAAGTGTGATGATTCCCTGACAAAATCTGTTTCTTATTTATGAGAGCTTTTTTTATTTTGAATAGTCTCATGTGGAGGTGGATGTTCAGATGCAAGGTTAGCCTTGAACATCACCTGTGTGATGGGTCCCCGCAGTTACATCCCCACTGACAAACCTGTAGGACAGATTCACGTAATACGAAGTCCTGCATAATTTGGATCACTCCTCATCAAGGCTTTTTTTTTGCTCTTCAAAAGTACTGCCGTTGCTCCACCCGAGAGAGACAGGATTCCTTTCCTCTCCTCTTTGTTGAAATCCACATGAAATAATGGATGCAGAAGTTGTTAGTAAATCTGTTATTAAATCTATTCAGCCTTCGAGTCGTCCAGACCAGCCGTGTACAGTCTTCTATACACTGAGTTTTTTTCCTTAGGACAACTGATCCAAATTACAGGATCCTCCATGGTCAGTGTAAATTTTCCTAACTTTGTGTTTTAAATCTTGGCTGGAAAACCTATTCCAGCCACTTCTTTAGATGTCATACTAGTTATTTGCATCAGGGTGCATATAATTGGTTGTTATAAGGCATGTGTTACTCTCAGCAGGCCCTTTTCAAATTTAAGTACTTTTTGAACTTTCATCTATTAGTTGTGTCTTTCTCTATCAGGAAAATAAGTCCTTCCCTTATTTTAGTGTATTTGAAACATTCCCAGGTGAGGCTCAGGGTACTTTTTTGGTGCTTTACCTCCTATGTGTTATGTCAAACTGACAGTATTATTTCAAAAGCAAGTTTTAGGGCTGTATTTTTTTCTTGGGTAGTAGTGAAGATTTGTTCCTTTTCCTACAAAATTTTACAGATTGTAGTGGAGATTCATCTTCATTCCAATGCCACACATAGTTTCTTGAAGCCTATGTAGGATCCTTAAAATTCCACACCTGAAGACCCTTGCTTCCATCTTCAGAAGGTGTGAGTGTGCCTTTGAAGAGACAGGGAGCCCACTTCCCTTGTACGTTCCTCTTGATACCTAACTATTTCTCTTTCTTCACTGGCCTGTGGTTTTGAAGAGAAATCATAAACGCAGGTTTTTGTATCTTAATCTGTCTTTTCACAGAATTTCACATCTTGTTAGTGGTCTCTGAGTTTAAATATCTTAGCCAGAGCTCTGACATAGAGAAACTTCTGCTGAAGGTTCTTCTCTTGTGTCAGCCAGTGGTAAGTACCATTGACTTTATTACTCCCTGGGACCCTTAATAGTCAAGATTTCATATTGAAGAACCAAAATAGTGGAAGTAGTATATTCTTACTTTTGTAGCTTTGTCTTTTTCACCTTCTTATTCTAATTCTTGTATTTTTTTTGTTTTTTTTTTTTAAGTTGGCTCCAGTATCTCTCTTCAGTGTTTGGTGGTGGTTTTTTAGTTTTGCTTTTGGTTTTACTTCAACTTTTGCTTTGTCGTTGTTCGGTTTTTTAAAATTCCCACAAGAAAGTTTTTTCCTGAAGTTGCCTTTGACTTTTTAAGGCTTTCCAACAGAAAACACCATAGAAAATAAAGATCAACACTTATTAAAATATAAAATGCATGGCGTACAGAACATAACCTCTATATATGATTCAATCCAAAGAAAATAATTATATGCTTAATCTGTGAAGGTTCCCTGTCTTCCAATGGAAATGTCCTGCTATTAGAGAGCTAAAGGAAGTTTAGGTCTCTTTGGATGTGATCCCTAAAAAGCTGTGGCAGAGGCTGATTGCCACAGCTCCCAGCCCCAGCAACATCTCAGTGCAAGTGTCCATGGCAACAGCCTCAGACAATGCTTTTAACGATGGTTGCCATGGCACCATCCCGGCTGTGTCAGGTGCAGCAGAGAAGGGGCTGCCACGGCCCTGCTGCACTGCCAGCCCCAGGAGCATCTGCCAAGGTGTCCTGCAGGGAGTGACAACAGAAGGCGTCCTGCTGGTACCCTGCTTGAGCAGTACTCCTGCATCAGCTACAGAGCTGACAGAGAGAGACACTAAAACACAGCTGAGAAACCTCTGGGTCATCCTGGTGAGCAACATGCACATGCAGATGAGCAAGTTTAAAACTCAAAAGAGAATTTGTACTTTTACATGTTTCTGTGTAAGGAAGGAAACAGGCTTTTAATATTTAAAATGAGGTTTCTTACACAGTGAGTGTGGTAAAAGATGCCAAGGAGCTGCTGGGGTTAATGACTCCCAGTGTAAAGTTCATCACTTTTCCCATAATCTTGCCATTAATTGGGAGGTACTGCGCTGTTCTCTTACTCCGTGGTTAACAAAATTAACCTGACATTTGAATATCACAGTAGATGGAATGGAATGGAATGGAATGGAATGGAATGGAATGGAATGGAATGGAATGGAATGGAATGGAACGGAATAGAATAGCTATGGTTGAAATGGACCTAGAATAATCATATAATCCAACTGCCACTTCTAAAGACCTTTTTGCTAATCCAAAGAACACTTTTTAGGATTGACCAAAGGTTAAAGCCTGTTATTAAGGACACTGTCCAAATGCTTCTTAAACATTCACAGACTTGGGGCATCAACCACCTCTCCAGGATGCCTGCTCTTCTATGTGACCACCCACACACCACTGTGCTAAGGAAATGCTTCCTGGTATCCAGTCTAAACCTCCCCTGCTTCAGCTGTGAGCCATTCCTACTCCTCCTGCCCCTGGATGCCTGGCAGAAGAGCTCAGCACCTCCCTGTGCCCTTCCCCTCCTCATGAAGCTGTGGAGAGCACTGAGGTCACTGTTCAGCCTCTGTCTCTCCAAAGTGGACAAGCCCAAGGACTTCAGCTGCTCCTTGTGGGAGGTTCCAGCTTTGTTTCCCTCCTCAGGATGCACTGAAGGACCTTCCCATCCTTCTCCACCTGCAGGGCCCAGCAGGGCCCACGCTGAGGCTGCCCCAAGGCTGAGCCCATCCCCTCCATGGGGCGGCTGTGCTGTGCTCAGTGCTCTGGGATGGGGTTTGTCCCTGGGGCTGTGCAGGCTCTGCTGACCCACACTGAGCCCAGCACCAGCCAGCCCCACCTCCCTCTGCAGCTGTCCAGCCACTCCTCTCCCACTTTATCCCTGTGCCCTGTGTTACTCCATCCCAGGTGCAGAATCCAGCATTTATCCTTGTCAAACTTCACCCCATTTAAGAGTGCTCAGTGCTTCAATCTATCTAGACTCCTCTGCAAGGCCTTTTGTCCCTCCAAAGAATCCACAGCACCTCCTGGTCTGGATCATCAGCAAACTGCTACCAGTGCATTCACGTCCAGTATCCAGACCACTGACAAATACACTATGCAGAACAGACACTGTAACTGAACAATGAGAACTTTGTTTGTGTCTGGTAGCGTTATTCTTCACTTTTCTTTTTATATTCCCAAAGAGGCTACTTTGAAGATTTCCCATGCTGGCCATTAACCTAAAATTAAAATAAAGTATATTTCTAAACATTTATTCTATGCAAAGTGTAAACAGACATTTGCTCGGGAATGTTAAGTATTTTTAGGAATCCAGGAAACTCCTGGAAAAGAAAGCCTAAGGTGTCCTGGGCTGCATCCAGAGCCCCGTGGGCAGCAGGGCAGGGAGGGGATTCTGCCCCTCTGCTCTGCTCTGCTGAGACCCACCTGGAGCACTGCATCCAGAGCTGGGGTCCCAGCAGAAGGCAGCTCCTGCTGGATCAAGTCCAGAGGAGGCCATGAAGATGACTAGAGGGATGGAGCACCTCTGCTCTGGCAACTGAGAGAGTTGGGACTGTCCAGCCTGGAAAAAGAAAGCTCTAAGGAGACCTCAGAGCTCCTTCCAGTACCTGAAGGGACACAATAAACCTGGAGAAGGATTTTTTGCAAGGGCAGGTAGTGGTAGGACAAGGGGGAATGGGTTTACACCAAAAGAAGATCAGCTCAGGTTAGATGTAGAGAATTTTCTTCTGTTCAAGGTGGTGAGTGAGACATTGAAACAGGTGAGAGGCTGTGATCAAAAAAACACCAAAAACTAAGAAAAAACCCCTAAGGGACGGCAAAAATTAAGCAGGCTGGATAAAGAAGGAAAAATTACCAACTTGTTCCTTTTCCAAAGTTTCAAGTTCTGCAATTTGCTCGGGGAAAAATTTAAGCCTTCAAATTTGAACATACGCATTAGCTTCTCTTTCAGCTTTGCAAGAGAAACTTTGGCCTCGAAAAGTTAAGCAAGTAATAAGGCAATTAAACTGTAAACCAGTTTAGATTAGTAAATATATATACAGTTGTATTTTGACTACCTTTACTAGGACACTAGAGAAAATAGGCTTTAAAAATTTGTTTCTGAAAGGTTGCAATGACTTAACAGATTTTTAGTTTTTTGATTCTCTTCTAGTAACTTCTATAACTTCTATGACAGCAGACGTCCTCAAGGATTTTTTAATATCTATTTCAAGATTTCATCAATTTCAAATTACTATCTGCTTCTCTCAGAAGAAGACGTTCTAAACAGTTTCCTCCTCTACAGCCCTAGAAGTGGCATCACAGAAGAGAAATAGCAAAAAAAAATTTTGTGCGTCCATAGAAGCAGCTTGGTTAGGAGATCACTCTCGATGATCTTCTCACGTGCCCCAAGTGCTTTCCTCACTGCTGTGGCTCTGCAGGAGCAGCTCTGTCTGCCCAGGCTCTGCTGCTGTCAGAGCTCAGCTTCAGTGCTGACTGGAGGTTTTTGAACTGCCTCTCTGCCCCTGTGTTAATGATCTGTGATGCTGTGGATCTGGAGGCATCTCATGAAGTATTTTCTTTACCACTGTTAAAATGTAATGGACTGACTGCTTTCTCTTCCTTCTCACAGATGGCTGTGGGCACAATGAGGTTTCCACACTTGGCTAAACCAGTATTTTTTACAGTATTTTTCTACCAGGAACAGAAAGTACTTCCTGATGATTTGTTTGCTGCAACTCTGAAGAAACAAAGTATTACACTTTGGGTAAAGTCACAGTTTCATGCTTAGACCAGCTCTTCGAAGGCACTGGACCCTTTCTTTTGAAGATGATCAAACCCAATCCTGAGTTTTACACTCTGTAATCCTGTAAGAAAAGCTGATGCAGATTCTGAGGACTGCTAAAAAACCCACGGCCAGTCTGGACCTCTGAGCCTACAGCAACTGTCAGTTCTGTCCTGGCATGTGTGTAATCCTGTAACAGTCTTCCCCTGAACCTTATCGTCTGATGTTTGCCAAGATGCAGCTTCACTTGGAAACATGAAATTTTTAGGGTTTTTAACTATTACAGTTTGGGGTGACAGTAATTAACCACTGGCAATTAATATACCTTTGACTTCCATGAAAAAACTCATATTTCTTCACTACAAAATAAAAACTTCAGCTGTTGGGAAAAAGTCACCACACCTGCATCTGTTCAGATATCACAAATGCCTGATGGTCACAGAGCACATGGGAAATTTTTCTACAGACCCCTGGGGGTTGCTGGAGGAGCTCTAAACAGCAGCATCCTGCAGATGGATGAACAGAAATACTGTTTTTACCCCAGGAAGTACTTGCTCTTTGTGTCTCATACTGCTGCCTCACTTTCCTAATGAAAGTCTATTTTTCATTTTCATTTCTGACTATTTGTCAGACTATTTCTGACTCTTTCTACCAGGTACTCAAACTCTTCTAAGATTTCTCAAAACTACTGCACAAATAGGCTGAGTTTAAAATGTGAGGGTAGTGCACATGTACACATACAGTCCTAGTGGTACACAGCAGTAATTAATAGTGCTAAATGTGTAAATCATTTATAGCAGAAACTAATAAAACCACTTTTATTAAACCAGTTTAACACAACCCTTATGTTACAAAAATAACTTCATAATAATGTTAAATATTAAATATGAAAGTACAACAGTTGTACACTGCCCTTAAAAGAAAGTAACATTTTTGTGTTTATATATGTTTCTATGTAACGCAGCTGACTCAGATCTGTTTAAGACTGTGGGTCTGCCTTTACCAACTTCTTGACCTAAAGTGTCATTTTCCTTCTGTATGTCTTTAAGGAATTCAACTTCATCTAGGCAGCTGGAAACAATGAGAGCTTCCATGCTGCTTAAGAAGGAAACCAATGCAAGCCTCAATCCATTTTAAGCAGAACAATTACTATTTAAAAAAAACCCCTCAAACACCAGCAACTGTTTGGAAGAGCACAGTGGCTGAGAACTATTTACTTGTCTTCCACATCTGCTATCATAGCCTCAACTGCATTCCAGTCCAGCTTGCTGAGGATGCTCCCTGTGCTTTCAGAAACACTGTCAGTGTTGATACTGCCAAGAGGAGAGAAGCTTATGCTGTGCACTGCAGAGGCCTGTGGGGGAAAGAGAAGATGAACTGATCATTGTACTTCATTTGTGGACAGCAGAAATGATCCCACTCTTTTAAAACATATCCAAATCAAGTTGAGTCTGATTATTCTACTGCAAATTCAATCTATTTTCCTGTTTATGCCCTCCCATTGGTGTCTGTTGTCTGGGCAGGTAATGTTCCTATACGGTTGTTAAAAAGAACATTTAATTCCAAGGCTCACAAGAATGAATTCCCTTGTAAAAAAAAAACCAGGGGTTCTGCTGAAGCCATTTATGTACCTCTGTATCTATCTCACCCACACATTTTGAATAGAGAACCACATTTTAAATAAAGCAGAAGTAAACAAAGTGTTAAGTGGCAGGTATCAAATAGCTTATAGAATAAGTAGGTCCTCTACCTGGAACATGGAGTCATGAGTATCTTGAAGTATTCTTTGGATATCATCAGGCACAGTCCAAGGACTCACCACGTCTCGATCAGTGTCAAGATCAACACCTTCTGTTTGAACTGCAATGGTAACCAGAGGAGGCTTTTGTGTTGATCTTCTGCTGGCTCTGCACTCAGCAGCTGAGGAGAAAAAAAGCCAACCATAGCACCGTAACACTTCTTGCACTTTTCATCTCAATCTCTTGAAACTCCTTCAAGAATAGAAGCTCCAGGTTCTAAGAGTTGAAGCTGCATGCAAATCCATGTGAAACCAGCAAGCTCTGGTATCTAGAGCTGATGTGGGTTATGGTGAGAAAAGGCTGCTGGTTCCTTCCAGCTTCATGCTCTCAGCTGCCTTCCCAGGGCAGAACACAAAGTGGAACAGGACTATGCATGGTGCCTACAGCATCCACGTTCTGTGGTGCAGTCCCCCCCAGAAAGCACACTGCTTCATTATTTAGCAGAGGACTAAACTAAATAAATTCTGAATTTGTGCCTCCTTAGAAGACATGGAACTTTGATGAAACCCTTAGCAGGGATGTGATGTACTGGAAAAACAGATACAAGAAGGTGCCAGGAAATCAGAGAAAGATCAACATGAATAGAGTTTAAAAAGCGAATATATGGAATGGAGAAAAATTACTTTTCCACACGAATAGGGCCGATTCAGGAGAAGTTCCTTTTTGCTTATTATTGCTTCTCTCAATTTCCTACACTGCCAAGTCAAATACATTGACCTTTGCCTGTCCAAATTATGCCAGTAGTATAATTCTGGTGGAAGGCAGAATAGAATCAGGCCACAGTATTTCCTAAGTCTCAGACCAATTCACTCCTCATTCTTTGATCACAAATTCTGGTGCTGTTAACAAGTACTGTATCTATTAAAGAATTTGATTGGAGCAATCTTTTGTGGATCCAGACAAAGATAGGCATGGAAAAAAGTATCACTAAAATCCAAAGGAGGTTTTCTTGTTTAGCTTAGTCAAACTTTTCCAGGCTAACATTATGATAAAACGATATCTTAAATGGATATTGTACAGAGGGATAACAAAGACAAACAAAGTGCTCGGAGAGTAAAGAGCACAGAAAGGTAAGGGAGAGGCATAATTCTTGTGTCATGGTCTGCTAATTAACTTTCTCTCTGTGGGTTTGAATTGAAAATAAGACTCAAAGCCTTAGTCCCTCATGATTTCTTAACACTCTTTCAGGAATTCACTAAAATCTAGTACACTTATTTCAGTAATCTTGAAATTGTCATCTGGCTAAAGCTTCAGGTGACAAACAGAAGAGATTAAAATATTTCACACGTTTCTAATTAAAAGGATTTTTACATGGGGAAAAAATTATGGGTTTTATTCTTCTAAACAAATGCTGTATCTGCATCTTATTCCCCCCCTGTACTGTGTAGCACTATGCCATTGTTTTATGTAACTTACAGTGTCTAGAATTAACAGGACAGTTTGTAGCATTTCTCAGGCTTCTTCTAGAGGTATTTTTCTGAAGGACCATAGAGGCATTTCCTGGAAAGTCAAAATAAGCATTTCCTTTTTTTAAATACAGATCAAATGTACTCAAAGATGCTTAGAAATTTTCATCTACAAGTTTGCTGCCTGGATTACACAGTACTCCTGCTATGGCAATTGAAGCTACTTTGGATTTAAAGAGAAGCAACAAGAAAAGGTAACTCTCAGTAACTCTCATCATTTAGCAGGTCAATGGCAGCAGAATTGCAAAAGCCTCAGAACAGGAAACATCCCGAATTTTAAACCTGATTTTTTATACAGATATCAAAGTTCCTCCCTCCCAAAAACCCAGCAGTCACTTGAAGATCTTCAGTATGTGCCTTCATTAAAACAGATCTGTTCTTACCCCTGGACTGTGTTAAACCAAGAGCTGGAGTGAAACGTTGTACTTTTTGACCAAAGCTAGGTTTGGCAGCAATTCTGCTCCTTTCTGCCAGAACAGGACTGTTCAGATGCCCTCTACAAGAAGACAAAAAACCGACACAACAAAGCTTAAATACTTGCTACTCTGTACCATGTACCATTCCTCCACACAACTCAGACCTCACAGGGCATATTCAGAAGAGACATAAAAGCCAGAGAAATCACATTCAGCCCACCTAGCTGAGGTGCTCGTGGGGCCAGTAAGCCTCACCAGAATCAGAACTGCTGCAATCACAGTGAAGAGACATCAAATTGGCTTTACAAAGAGCCACTTAGGTCCAAAAAAACTTATTAATTAGTAGTTCCTGCCACTCCTAAGGGGATTCCTGCATGGTATTCCTTAGCATGTCTGATTCTGGCTGGGCTGATGCACTTAAACTTCCCGTGGACACCACCAGCAGGCTCTGCACAGCACTGACTACATTCAATTTAATGCTGTATCCTGAAACTATACCCAAAACGGTACTGTACTGAAAAAAAAGCAGAAATACTGAATTACAGGATTACCTGCAGTACAAAGTTCTCCCTATTATTCTGAAAAGCATAAACTATATATAAGAATAAAAACTACAATTCAATATACACCTGGATTACACATATACGCACGTAGCATTAATGCCTTCAAACTGAATAAATGTATCAATTTATAGTACTGAAATACCCTCACCTCCTCAAAAGGTAAAAAGCGAAGTGCTAAAGAAAGAACAAGTAAAATCCTAAGGAATGAAAAAATTAGCAAGAAAGAGAACAAGTCTAGAGTTTGCATAGCAGAATTTTTATTTGCTTCTTGCTTGTTAGATGCTCTTCAGGTCTATATTGCTGGTTATAGTCTAGTGGAATTCATGGACTCATTAAGGTCACAGAAGGCCTCCAAGACTATCAAATACAACCTTTGATGGGATCACAAGCCTGTCAACTAGACCCTGGCACTGAGTGCCATGTCCAGTCACACCTCCAGGGATGGTGACTCCACCACATTCCCGGGCAGCCTGTTCCAGTGTTTAACCACCCTTTCTATAAAGGAATTGATATTGACTGGAATGGATTATGACACTGATTACAGCTCGACTCCTATTGCCTTACTCAGTGAAGCAAAAGGCAATTTTAAGGCTACCTCCAAGATCTGCAATATTGGTTTTAACAAGCTTGGAACAGGGACTTGAGAGCCCTCTGATTCAGATAAATTGTATCTTTGATTCCACCAGCACATGACTTTTCTCTCAATCTAATCCTGTCTAAACTTGCTACAAAATTTAGAGCATGGTGAAGACATCAGTAGAATAGAGCAGGTTTAATGCTTAGAGTGTTACCCTGTACTAGATGACACATTCCTCCTTCTGTAAGCTTGAGGTGACCTTGTGCTGGACAATGTCCTGTGATCACTTGCTGGTGATGCCACTGTTTCAGATAACATTTCATTCATCAGGGAAAGTGCCTGTGATATTCTGATTCTGTGATGCTCAGACAACAAGGCTCTGTGGAGAAATAATATTACACATTACCTCATGCTGTCATTCATTTCACCAGAGCTGGCTTCTGAGTCCTGTAAGGCTACATGAAGAACATTTTTTGCAAGATTTCACAGAAAATATACTAAGCCTTTTAAGAGAGCATCAGCAGAAAGAACATTTCTTACTGAAGGGTTTGACAGAATGAATGAGTAAATGTTGGGGAAAGAAAACAAACAATATTTGGAAAGTGATAAATAGCGTCAGAGGATGACAAATGTTCAGTTTTCCTAACTGGTAAAGCAAACATTTATGCTTTTGGTTGAAATTTCATTCATATCTGAAATTTCATAAGCAATATAGTTAAAACTATCTCTACCTCCTTCTCAGAACTGGAAAACTAATATACAAATAAGGATTTAATAGCAGCTTACTTGTCTTTTTCTTCTTTCTTCTTCTGGAAGATTCTAATATCCTTTGAAGTGGGATGATGCTGTTTAAGAAAGGATAAAATCATAAACTAATTACATACTGTGGTCTCCTTCCAGTCTCTCACTCTCAGAATATACTTACTTGACTTGAAAGCTACTGCTTATGAAACTCTTCAGAAAAAAAGACCAATATGGAAGCAAATGGCCCTACCAAGAAATTCAAGTAAAATTGTCTCTATAACTTTCCAGTCTCAAAAAATATACTGAAATCTTGCAGTCACACCTTCCATACCTCATATGCTTAAAATATTAGCATTCCTAAGGAGATGTCCTCGTAGTCAAGCTCAAAGTTTCAAATGGCCTCACCTCCAGTTTCCTAAAACTCAGTGATGTTCCTAATAACTAATTTAAAACACATGGCAAGGTTGCACTTTGACTTGCATTTGCTAGAGTACAATTTCAAGTCTTTAATTCTTCTTAAAGAAAACCCCAAACTATTCACTGGAAGCTGTGAATCCCTCCACTAATGATTTCAGGAGAAAAGCCCATAGCAAAAGCATCAAGTGTGTATTTATGAGGTGACAACACAGGAAAGGGAGAGAAGCAGGACCCATTTTTCTTAAATCACTTCTCTCCCTGCAGGGGCAGAAGAGCACCCTAGTTCCGTTCGGAAAGATTGTTTAAAACCAGGGGAAATACCTTTGATCTGTTACTCTTTCTGAAAGTGAATACAATTGAATTATTTAGTAACAGGGAACTTGTTTATGCTACATATTTGCTGCTTGTGAGTTAAAACAAATAAGAGCTTCAGCCTGGAAGTATTTACAGCATATCCTAAATTCAACAAGTATAGAGATCTTTTTGGTGTTAGTAGGTCTTATGCCCTGTAACTCCAGAGCTTCCTGTGACTCAGCAGGCTCGTTTCAGATCCTGAAAGCATCCAGGTAGCAAATGTGTATTTCAAGAGTTAATGCTGATTGGAAAATTTAATCTGAACTAGTTTTTAATTTTTTTTTAATTCTATTATTTCCAGCACAGAAAAGTTTCCAGATCAGACCATAAACATGTTTTTACTAATTACATTTAAAATGTAAAGAATTCTAGGAGTGGAATGTTCATTGAAAGCAGTCTTGAACAAAAAAATATCATAAGATCCTTGACATATATGGCATATTCTAACATCTCTGCTGACCCCTTACGATTTTTCCACACACCTCTGTGAATGACAGTGATGGCTGCCCTCAGTATCCTGCCATGTTTGTACAGGATGCTGGCATATGAACTCTGCTTTTTGAATTCTCTGGGGGGCGTGTGGAACAATGAAACAAGGTGTAAACACATCTTAACAACTGCTGTAGCTATCATTCCCTGAAAAACACATCTTTGGTCAGTGAATGCTGCAGCTGTATCCATTACACCTGCAGTACTTTGTAATGGCCACCTGCAGCCAGTGGTCACCACTGGAGCCTGTGAAGAACACTGGTGTATTTACTCACCTGACACAACTATGGCCAGCTCCAGTAAAATAAAATCATTCATGTAAAATTCCAATATTACAATAGGAAAAGAAACCCCAAACGCTCCCAGCCTTTACATTATCTAACCTGAATGAATAATCACTACTTGTATAATAAGTAGCACTTGTATAATAAATTACTCTTCAAGACACCTGATATTCTTACCGAATTCTTTCTCAGGTTGAATGGGTGATGTTCTTTCTGTCTTTGTTCATCCAGTTTCTTCAAATATTCTCTCATTCTTTCCTTTTGCTTTCTTTTCATCCATGTTTGTATCTCTTTCCTCTCTTTTTCTGTTCTTTGAGAATGCCCAGAAGCAGAATCAGGAACCCTGAGGGCAGATGTAAACAGGAAATAATCTAGCATATCCTGTAAATTGCAAACAATGGCCACTACATGATACAACAAAAATATTGAAAACCTTTTAAAATTCTGATACAGCTGGAAGCAGAAGTAATGAACAAGATGGAAAATTTTCTTCTGCAAAATTTTACTATGTAAAATCCTGGGACACAAATAATTTCCAAGACATTGCCTAAATTTTTTCTTTTACTTGTCAGCTATTTTCAGATAATAGAACTAGAGCTTAAACTGGTGTGAACTGTGTCACCAATGCAGCAGACTAGTAACCTGAACACCAGGTTCTGTTCCAATTAGCTGTATTTTTTGCCATGTCAGCAATTGATACCACAAGCTGGAGTAGGAAACAGATGTCACTTTGACCTCTCTCAGGAAAGAACAACAGCTGGTTTTGTAACTGACAGTCAGGAAGGTGTAGAAATCTGCAGCAGGGAGGGGAGCATGACAAGCTGGAATCTGGGGCTGAATGTTTCTGAAGCTGCTATTGCCACTGCCAGGAAATTTCTGTTCTGTCTTTCAAAACTGGTTTAGAAGACCTGAAGGTCTGAACTGAATCTGCTGTATAAAATCAGTTGTGCTCCAACCCATTTCTAGCAGAAGAATGAGCAAGCAAACAGGAAGGAAAGAATTTCAAAACCAGAATACTGGAAAACAATTAGTACATTTGACAATAATGACCAGTAGATTTGTGGTGATTAAAAACTCTAATACTAGTCCCACTAACATCAATCCACTTACTTGCTTCCATTGTTTACAGTGTGTGAATTATGAGAACAACCAGGATTAAAATAATTTAAACAACACACAACAAAAACCAGCCATGGTATTACCTAAAAGTTTTATTAGCCTTAGTTCTCGCAAATCCCAGCTCCAACAGAGAGGCGCCACTTTCTACCACACGATCATTGACAACGTCAGTAATATCACTTGGACCAGTAATTTGCAGAGGATCTTCTAAAGAGCTTGATGTTAGGTAGGGAAAAAAGCTGTTACTAAATCAATGTAGAACATTCCTGTAAGAACAACAAGCTAAACACCTTTCTTTCATACTTAAAACAACAATATCCAGGTGGTTTTACATAAAGCCTTTGGACTGAATATTCTTTCCCCACATTTCCACTGCGTTAATACACCAGTCAGCTTTAATGAGGACAGAAAGAGAAAGACCTGACTAGCATCAGAGGAACGACTCAGAACTGAAATGCCCGAGCTCTGCTGCAGTGTGTGAACATGGCTGGCCCACAGGAGGCTGAGCCTGACAGCCAGGAGCCCCCAACAGGGTTTGTATTGCTGCCCATGAGGAGATAAGGGTTCAATGGTACCCAAATCTCAACGATCTTCTGAGCAAAAATTAGTGTCAGTGAGAACACAGCTTCATCTAAATTCTCCCTATTTCTTTCCTCTCTTTTAATCAGTTGCTCGCAGTAAAAAAAGTTTAGGACTACAAGGTGTCAGTGTCTGCTAAAGTTCATTGCCTCACACCCATAGTCCACCTTATGTTATCACTTCCTAATCTACTTCAGTCACAACAACCAGTTCCACTTAAAATACTAGAAAAATAGAATAGACCATTCAGTTTATTGCTATGCTTCAAGCAAAGTAATAAAGATGGGTAAGAGAGTATAATGACCAGGAGGAAAGGAAACCAGCTACTCTTTTCTACTAGATCCAGAAGACTAACAGTAGCTAAAAGTAAAAAAATGTATGTCTGACCATTATATTTAATGCACAGGCTCTTTCCAGTTTTGAAATCTTCAGTCTGTTGCTTTACACTTTACACATGCTAAGACTTTTAAAACCTTCTAGTGATAGCTGACCTTCATAGCAAACTACCTGCAGCAGTTGCACGTACTTTGCTGAAAAAGTGGTTTGCAAGTAGGAGAAATAATAAATGCACATGGACAAGAGCACCATCTACATTAACAGCTCCAACACTTGTAACTAGAAAAGAATTTTGAATGCTTCTGCAGCTTTTGCACGAAGTAAATCTAACAGGCATCACCTGTCAGAGTAAATGCCTGAAATTAGCTAACAAAAGGACTTTTATTCAGTTTGAAAATAAATGCCTTTATTTTTAAATGTGATGATTCCACTCTGAAAGTCAGATCTTTGGAAAACTGTCAATAAAGATCAATCTCAAAATACATACCCAGGACATAGATCTCCACGTAAGTGAGTACCTGAAGTGAAAACAATCCATGTTAATAATATCATTGGCCTTGTACACACACTAATCATGCCTATGTTAAACAGCCTGTGGGATAAAATATAGAAACACATCAACTTCAATATGTTGACATTAAAAGTAAATTAATATTGTAAATTAACATTGTCCATGAGCTTAACGGCCTGTGAGACAACATGTCATTGAATGCCAGGTGAGCACAGAGGCTCCAGACAGCATTAATTAACTTAATTAATTAATTAATCCTGGCTTTTTTGGATAGTTTTGTTAAGAAGATATCATCACTGTTGACAGATTCCTGACATGACCAACTAACTGGAAATTATCTGTTCTAAATAATTATACAGCGTTTCATGGAAATTAATGATTGACACTTACTTGAGGAATCCAGGCACACAGAAGAAGCTTGGAATTCAGAAGATGCAACTGAAGAGCAGTATGGCTGTCTTGAAAGGAAAAGCACTGCTTCCTCTCCTAAACTAATCTCTCCATCTCAAAAAATTATAGTTGTAATTTAGTATCACCTGTAGTTTTCTTAGCTTGCAAATAACAAGTTTATACTTAGAAAACTCTATTACTGCTTTCAAAATCTAACTGGGTGTGTGTACTATTTGAGATTCACTTGCTGTGTACAGACATAGGAACCATGTTTTCATATCTTTTAAGACAGATTGCTGTAAATGTGACTATCAAATGCACATTCACATGTACGAAGCACATATCACTTTTGGGAGCCTGACTGCAAGCAATGCAGAGAAAACAACACAACTGCATTTTTAACCTCAGGCAACAGGTTGCTTGCAGAATGATTCTTCCTCCTTCTTTTAATGCTACTGCAGTCTTCATAATTGCAAAAATCAATTTACCCTCAGCTTTCAAATGTTTAGACCTCACTAAACAATCGTTTAGGACAGACAGTAGTTACTGTACAGAGAAATAAACCAATTGATTTTGCTGATGTAGGCTGGATTTAACAGAGATGTCACCTCTCTACACATAGGTAGATGACAGAGAGGATCAAGATAGCTTTTGGAGGAAGCTTTGAGTGTTCTGTGATACCACAGTCATTTATATTCACTTAGGTAAATAAGTACAACTCAGCACAGTGATGGGTTTTAGAAACAGACCCAATGTTGACTATTTTCTCTCAGTAACAGTGAATTTGAGTGAAAGTATGATTCACTGCTGAACAGTTTTCAAAGCTTAGCAATACTGTTATGTCATGTAACAAACTCATCAGAGCACATCAATGAAACCATTCTAAATAATGCAACGTAGAAAGACTCAGGCCTGACTTTAATGAGCTCATTGGCATTACATAACATTCTGTGTAACAGCCATGAGGAATTATTACAGCATGAAGAAAAGGTTTACTTATTTTTAAAAGATGCAAAGGGGAAAAATATGCAATAAAGATTATACCAGAACGTGACTTCAGGTCACTGGGAGAGTTAGAAGCCAAGGCTGCAGAGGCAGGAGAGTGTGCATCCACTGTAGTAGAACTGCGCATAGGATATTCCAAGTTTGAGATCTCCTGATCATCTATAACATCTTCAAAAATCATGCCTGCCAAATGATGTTCTGATTCTGTGGAAAAAAAAAAAAAAACACTGTACTTAGTGTAGACCAAAGGAGAATCCTCACAATGTAGAAAGTATCACTCATGTATTTTGGTCAGTGGCATTTTTAATTTATCTGTCACCTGCAACAGCCTGGACCTGTATCAGCCGTGCCTCCCTACAGAAGGGCGCTCCCAGGGCTGTGCTGTGTGAAGCAATCCTGCACACACAAAGGAAATGACTGGACCAGGAGCTGCTCCGTGTGAGCCTAAAGGACATCCTAAATATCGTATTACGTATGAATACAGATATAGCCATGATTTGTATCCACCACTTGGCTTTGTATTAACTCCATAAGTAGATTAGACTACGTTCTTGGCACACTACAGCAGCTATAAGTAGGTACTACATAGTTATTTGTTAAATAAACAATAAATCATTCAATAACTCGGCTCTTGTAAACAGTTAAGCTGATGTAAGATTTTAATAAAACCAGTAGATATTGTAACTCAATATTCAGATTGGCTACCTTTCATCTTATTTCTATCTCTGGTATTTTTGGTTCATATTTCAGTAATATCTTTAGGGATTTCGTTAAACATCAGTGGTAACTAAAACTTATTTAAGATGCATATTCCATGGCAAATTTATTATCCTTCTGTTAATTGGACACATACCACCACCAAAGATGCCAGCAGCTCCAGAGATTGCAGGATGAGCACCAAGGTCCGAATCAGCAGCCATTTCAAAATCTTCTATCAGCTTCACTAACTGTAAGTGAAACCCAAAAACCCATTATGTAATGATACTTTCATCAAGGTATTTCTGAGACTTACACCACAGATATTTTTGCAAAGTCCATTTTTTCTTGTCAGAATCTTGCAAACATTTTAATGCAATTTTTTGACTGAAAACAAACAGAAAAGTTCAGGTATCAAAGTACTTCAACTAGATTCATTTCTTGTAAAAATTTCAATCTTTTGGATACTTACTTTGAGAAAAATACATATAAACTCTATTATTTGTTTGGATAGTTTTACTCCTACCGATCATATTATTTTTAAAGTAGCTCAAGTCTTCCAATATATATTTTATCTAAACCCCATAGAGATTAAAATACTTCCATCATCTTTATAAGTCTGAAGTTTCAAACTGGAAAATGAAAACTCAAACTAACTCAGAATGAGACATTTTACTGAGCATTAGTCTCAAAAGAAAAAATTCTCATAACTGATATGTAATACATGAGAAATTGTAATAACAGGAATGACCAACTACTACGAACTAAAAAAAGGCAAAAAAATAAAGGGGTTTTCTTCAGGATTTGGCTAGATATCCACAACTTTTAAAACTCAGGTGCTATGAAATGCTGAAACAAATACAGATATATACAAATATCAATTTTTTTCCCAATAGGCTTTTAAATAACATATATTTAAATAACATATATATATTTTTTAATAAATCTAATTTAAATAACAATCTTGATGAAGAATGTAAGTGATTAAATAATCCACCTGAGTGTAATAACTGTAAATCACACAATGAATATAAATTTCTGTGAATCAGAGAATACCCTGAGTTAGAAGAGACCTACAAGATCCATCAAAGGCCAATTTAATTTTATTTCCATATCAGGATTTATAAAGATGGCAAAAAAAAAATAAATTATGAAGCAAATTGGATCAGGTTCCAGAACCAGTCACAAAATATTTTGCAGAAGTCTTTGCCAAAAAGGTCTCCTGCTCAGCCTGAAATCAGTTACACAGAAATTAAATATGTTCTGCCCATTCACTAATAACATCACCCTTCTGGCCAACATCTGGTTCATTGTAAGCAATTATATCAGCCAACAGATTCAGCACTAAATATAAAAGAACATTGCATATACATATATGTAAAACTTGTATTATAATACATATTAAACAAATATATAATAAACATATTATATATTTATAATATTATATATAACAAATATGTAATAAACATATTATATATTTATTATATTCTCAATATCTCTCAACAGATACTAAGCAGATTTGAGAACACATTGTTCCAAACTGTAGGTTTTGTCTTTAGTTGAAAAAATAAACTGTTTAAAAGCCAACAGTTAGCACTCACAATTTTGCTATTTCTGAAATCTTGCTCCATATTTTCTACTATGTTCTGCAGTGTCTGTAATTGCATATCCATTTCCTTCTGCTTTGTGGAAAAGTATTCTTTTTCAATTACTTTGGATGGAAGCCCTGAAGAAGGAAGATCTCCTCCATTTTCATGTGCTATGTTCCAAGTTACAATATCTGTAGCAGAATCTGACTTATCCTTTTTTTGCAATTTGCTTGATACATTTTTCTGATGATCATCTTAAAATAAAAATAAAAGAATGCACCAGTATCACTGAAAAAGCCACAAGCACATAAACACTGCAAGTAATTAGGCACAAATGTGCCATACCTAAAAGGGTGTTTTTGAAGGCAAGAATCATTACAAAAGAAGTCAACTGTATCAATGTTGATGTTTAAGATTAAAAAACCATGAGATTAACTGGGGAAAGGCTGCAGATTTTCTGTGGGAGTATTACAACAAAAGAGTATTACTTTTTCTTGGATTTAAAATTGAAATGGTTTACCTTGCTTCTGAAGTCCCCCAGGTGGAACTGCATTAGTAACAGAAGCTGCTGTGTGATGAAGTTCTGCAGTAGATGGAATTTCAAGCTTCTCATTCTGCTGTGCAGCAGCTATCTCTTCTGCAGACTCGGGTATCATGGGCAAATTGCTAAGGATGTCTCTGTCTTCAATGTCAGTCACACTGATATATTCCCGATTATGCTAAACAAGAAGATAATGAAGAATTATACAATATGTGTTTTGAATGAGCTGTTTATAGTGCATAGTTCACCATTCCCTGTGTTTATCTCTTTACATTTGTAGAAGAAAAGCTTTTTGTTTTGGGAACAAAATAAATACAGTCTTCCCAACCATATTACACAACTGACTCATGCAGATACAAACAACCCAAATTCATGAAGACAAACAGTATACTTAAAATGCATTCAGCCATATGTACATTAGATCACTAACCAAATCAGGTACATCTGACAGAAGGGATGGTAAAGGTTTCTCATTCAGTTCAGTGGGGAAACTCAGGTTTAAATACATGTTTGGCAGTAGTATCACAGAGGAACTAGATGATTCTACAAGGAAATAATAATAGTCAGTATTATATTCACAGTAAAAGCCACAAAAACTTCAGACTATTAGGACACAGCTCTGCATTCTCTAGAAGATAAGAAAAGCTTTAACTAAGCTGCCATCTAGATTGCTATTAATATCCAAGTCCCTCCTACTTAGGTAAAAAAAATCTGCATCTTTACTTAATCCAAAGAAATTAGATTACTCAGATAGAAACCCCTAATAAAACTAACTGCAAATGACTCATCTGATGTAGTAAAATTATCTTCAAATTGAAAAACATCGTTTAAATTTACAATAATGGAAAAATTAGTATACTCTCTCAGTACCACAGGAAAAATACTTGGGTACTGAAATTTATGTAATGTATTTATGGAACAATGCTACTGCAGCTCAATTTCATGTGATCTGTTTTAACATTCCACTGATCAATTCATTTGGTCTACATTACCCTAAATCCCAAAGATTAAGTAGGCACTAAAATCAACCTAAAATCCACAAAATAAGGATTGGGTTTCAAGAACTCAGATAAATTAGCATGCTATCTACATCCTGCATTGAGGTGTCTCAGGTACAAAACCCATGCTAGAACATTAACACTTTCATAGACTTCTCAAAGAACAAATGAAGCAGAGAAAGATTGCAGTCACACCTGATGCAGGAACAGATGTGACCAGCTCATTTTCTTGAACTTTGGAAACCTCATTTCCACCACTGATCCCATGATCCTGATATGATTTGAGCACTTGATCAGAAAAGAAAAGAAGACCAGAATGCATGAGTTTAAGGAAAGGTAAAGATACCAATAGCATTATATATACATTTCTGATTTACCAGTTCACAATCAAAGAAAAGTGGGGAAAGCAAGAAAACCATTTCAGTCAATTGTAAAACGTTGTCCAAAATGCATTTAGGTAAAGTCAAATTAAAACAAGCTTTCAAAGAAAGTCACAGCACATCTGACTTACAGAAAGCATGAGGAGACGCTTACATAACTGTCAGTAATATTTTTAATTATAATGATTTTAACTACTGCTTTGTAATTAATATTCTAATGTTTCCTGGTTTTGTTCTTTTTGAAATAAGAAATGAGAGCACAAAAAATTGCTTCACCTTTACTAGCTTGCCGCATTTTGAAAACTGAACAAAAATACGTAACTCATCAAGAAGTGACACCAGAAACAGCTGGTTTCTATATATCACCTGTGTAGCACTTACCTGGGTTAGTGTTTGTACTTGCATCTTGAGTTTCTGCTGGTTTTTTTCCTACAGAAGCCAAGTAATGTAGATCTGCTGAGATAGCACTTGCTTTCTCCATTGCATCTAAAATGTGATAATACAAAATAGGTGTCTATTAATGATATACCAATTAGACATCTTTGAAAGCAACAATACTAACTCAAAACTATGGGCTCCAACATTTTCTTGTTTGTATTTCTGATTTTCTCTAAGCATATCTCATAAATGATTCCAAGAAAAGTTCATGCTACCAAATTTACGTGAATATACAACTGACGCTTAAGATGCTACACTGAATTAAAACCAAGATTCAGTTTGGATATGTGAGTTTAAATTAAGTATTTTAGTGTGCTGAACAGTAACAGCCTGCTTCACATTCTAAAAGGAGGGGAAGAATATTTATGACATGTATGTCTTAATTTCTTTACTTTTTTTTCTAAAGAGTTCGCATTTCTTTAAGGCCAAATTTCAGAGAATTAATTGCATTTTGTCCTGTGACAGAACTGAATATTGTAATGAATTAACATACTACAAAGAAGGAAATATTTCCATAAGCATGGTCTTCATAATGCAAGCTAGAAACATTGCATGCATTGAGTTTGTTTTACAAGAACTCTAAATTTTGTGTAATTAGAAAATGCAGGTAAATAATATCTTCTTAAAATTTTAAAAAATTAGGATTTGAAATGTTTATAGAATTATTTTGAGTAATCACATGAAATCACTGTCAACCACAGCTAATTAAATTAACTTGACATACTGTTATTATTTCATTAACTCTATTGTTTATAAACATAAATACAAGACTATCACTCATTGTGAAGAAAAATTAAAATACTTCTCAAATTTTTGGTAAAACTATTCTGAATCTTCAGATAATTCATGCAAGATTTAAAATTTGCCTGCATCTTTCTCCATACCAATCCCCTAAAATGAGTATCTCCAAAAAATTCTGGACACCTGTTGTATATTCTGAAAGATCTGGGGAAAGATCCCATAAGCAAGTCCTACTGCCCACAGACCACATTATCCTAGTTTTTAACATGTTGATGATTGTAGAGTTTTACTGTGAATTCTAATAGACTAATGCTCCTTGATTTTTTATTTTTTTTTTTGAGCACTCAAAGCATTAAAAAAGACTTGTACTTGCCCACTGAGATGAAAAAATCATCTTGAACGTAAGATGTTGATTCTGGTTTGTGATCCTAATATAAGGAAAAAAAGAACCATCTTTAAAAACAGTTCCAGTGCAGATTAAAGGCTTTCTTGGTGATGTTAACTATCCAATATACCTCAGATGAGTAATGACTTGGGGTGAAAAAAAGAAATAACGTACTTTTTTCAACTTCTTTTTAAACTCCTCTGATCCATTCCAGCTTAGCGGAATTTACTGCCTATATAACATACGCTTAATGTATCTTGAGGTGATGTGCAGTAAAACAGATTTCTTATTCCTCTTTGAGTCTATCCTACCCCTGCTGTACCCTGACTAACATCTCTGTTAAAAATATGCACACTGTTTCTAGGCTAGAGCCTGGAAGAAAAGCATATTACTGTTTGATTTATAGTTTTGTTTCTTTCTTTTCAGCTAATACTTGAACGGAAAAAGGCTAAGAAAAAATTATAATTTTATACCCCAGTCTCTGATTCAGTAACCACTGCTGTGTCACTAATACTGATGATGGAGTCGTCTGGACGGAAGGACACGCTTGGTTTCTTCTTATCTTCCTTCTCTTTCAGTTGTTTCCTACTACGCCTCTTTTTACTGTCAACATATTAATTACAGATAAAGAGTAAGAAGTGCTCTGAAATAATAACAATACCTATAATTACTGTTTTCTAGGAAAGATTACTATTAAGAAATAAACACTGAAACACAGATTGGAAAAGATAAACAGCTGCTGCACACAGATCAGTTCAAACCACAATTTCTGCCTGCTTGAGGTCTACAAGAAAATGTTGTAGGAATCCATAAAAATACCAGCAATCACACTGAAACCTATTCATTACCTAATAAGCTATTTATATTAAATATTACAAACCACATAGTATTTCATATCTGTATCTTGTATATAATTAACAATTACTACACAAAATGCCTATAAGGAATCTGTAAGAAGCAAACTTCCATTACATAGCAATTTACTAATTACTAGGTAACAAGATTACACAACAGCAACTGTCGCTTCTTCTTTAATATGTGACAAGTAGATTATACGACAGCAGCTGTAGCTTTAAGCACTTCCACAGATACTCTCAAAATGTATTCTAAGCTCTATCTGCAGTTACTTGTGTAGCAAGTTTTCACTTTAAGAGTGAAAAACTCATCTTGAGCCTCTCCCCCAAAAAGACAGAATCAAAAGCAATATAAGTGAAAGAAACCAAGTATTATATTCTAAAACATTCTATCAGCATTCTATGAGAACTGAACAAAGATATATAAGCAACTTAAATAAATTGTTTTAACTGTTTATGCAATCAATTAGCATCAAATAGATCAAATTTTGTAAGTTATAAATAACATACCTAGCAAAGAAAAAACCAACCCAGCTTCAGCAGGAATTTTGTTAATCACTGTATTAAAAACAGCCTACATATTTAATTATATGAAAGAGCATATAGTCCTTTCCTTCTTGAGGATGACAGGGGCAATATGCAGCCTAGACAGCAGTCTACTAATACTCACCGTGTAAGGAGCAAAGCATTTCATAAAGAGTGTATAGCAAATAGTCAGAAGACAACAAGACTTTAAAACACAGATAGTAGATTAAAAACATTTCCTCCTCAATCTTCTTCCTATCAATCTCCTAAGAGCAAGAACTCCTCACACCCTAATGACACACTTCTGCTGTTTCTTGGCTTGCATTTGCTATTTAATCCTCTGTTGAGAGAATACACTGCCTCTGATGTCAAAGCTAGAAGGTACAGGTAACCAGTTAGTCTGTCAAAATGAAGTTCCACTTTAAAAATTTGGCTTGCCTTTTTTTTCTATTGTTCTGCACATCTCTAAGTTCAAATGGTTCAACTTCAGTTCTTAGTAGCTGCATAGGTTTGGTTTGGTCCTGTCCAAAGGAAGTACTGGGCACAGAATGATGCTTATGGCGCTGCTCAAATGCAATGAGATCTTGAAGTGGGATGAGTTTTGGTACCTAAGAGGGTTCAGAGAGAGAGAAAGAAGACTGAAAACAGGGAGGGGAACCCCAGTCAGACTGGATGAGAAAAGTAAGTCCAGTTTGGATTTCAGTTACACAAACAAAACTCCTGTAGTGTTTTGTAAAGAATGTGGAAATAGACAATTAACAGCATCAGACCAGAACCGCTGCCAATATGTACACGTGTAAAATTTTCTAAAAATTAATTAAAAAGTATGAATTTTCTCCACAGAGCATATGCATCTTCTCCACAGAACATACTTCACTAATATTTGCATTTCTTATGTACATAGTTTAGGGTGAAGTTAGGAACCCTCCAATGTAGACAAGGACTGAAGAAGCACCTTTCAAGGAAAAGTATTTCCATTCTTCTCAGCTGGGATATACAAGAATATAAGTAACACTTTTCAAAACATTAGGTATTCAGCATCTCTAAGATTTTGTTACCAAGCTTTTTACCATTCAATTTCTGCCTTGCAAAAAAGGATTTTTTAACCACATTGTATTTCTCTAAATAATTCTGTTATAATCTCCAGGGGAAAACCTTATATTTTACCATACAAATATTATCCAGTATTTTAGATGGTAAATTCTTTATACTCATTACCAGTGGGCTGAACATTGATGAACTGTGGAATGTAGAATCAATCTAATGTAGTTAAAAACCCTTTCAGGCCTGCAGTCTGCCTCATATTGACATGTCAATACGCAGGTGCCCTTAGTTTTAGATCCCTCCTGGTACCTGTGCTGAACAATTCAAAATTCCATAGTCTGTAAACGTGAACTTACTTGTGATGAGTAAGAAATTGTGAAACTAACAAAACACCACAACTTAGAAAAATACATTATTACAGACCCACAGAATCTCTTGGTTTGAAGAGACCTTCAGGATCATCAAGTCCAACCAATGCCCTAACACCTCAACTAAACCATGGCACCGAGTGCCACATCCAGTCTTTTTTGAAACACATCCAAGGATGGTGACTCCATCACCTCCTCAGGCAGACCATTCCAGTACTCGATCACTCTTTCAGTAAAAATCTTTTTCTTAGCATCCAACCTATACTTCCCTTGGCACAGCTTAAGGCTGTGTCCTCTTGTTCTGTCAGTGCTGCCTGGAGAAAGAGACCAACCCCACCTGACTACAGCCACCTTTCAGGGAGTTGTAGAGAGTGATAAGGTCACCCCTGAGTCTCCTTTTCTCCAGGCTAAACAACCCCAGCACCCTCAGCCATTCCTCACAGAGTCTGTGTTCCAAACCCCTAAACTCCTCCTCTGGATGTGCTCAAGCATCTCAATGTCCTTCCCAAACTGAGGGGACAGAACTGGGCACAGAACTCAAGGTGTGACCTCACCAGAGCCAAGTACAGGGGAAGAATGACCTCCCTGCTCCTGCTGGCCACACTGTTCCTGACACAGGCCAGGATGCCATTGGCCTTCTTGGCCACCAGGGCACACAGCTGGCTCATGTTCAGCTGGCTGTTGACCAGTATCCCCAGGTCCCTTTCTGCCTGGGCACTGTCCAGCCACACCATCCCCAGCACTGCAGGGGGTTATTGTGGCCAAAATGCAGGACTTGGCACTGAATTTATTAAACTTCATCTTATTGGACTCTGCCCATCCATTCAACCATTCCAGGTCTCTCTGCAGAGCCCTCCTACCTTCCAACAGATCAACACATGCCCCCAGCTTTGTGTCATCTGCAAATTTACTGATGAAAGACTCAATACCCTCATCTATGTTATCAATAAAAATGTTGAACAGGACTGGCCCCAGCACAGATCCCTGGGGGACACCACTGGTGGCTGATCCCCAGCTGGATGCAGCACCTTTCACCACCACTCTCTGGGCCTGGCCATCCAGCCAGTTCTCATCCCAGCACAGAGTGCTCCTGTCCAAGCCATGGGCTGCAGCTTTTCCAGGAGTGTGCTGTGGCAGACAGTGTCAAAGGCCTTGCTGAAGTCCAGGTACACAACATCCACAGCCTTTCCTGCATCCACCAGGTGGATCACCTGGTCATAAAAGGAGCTCAGGTCGGTCAAACACAACCTACCCCTCCTAAACCCATGCTGGCTGGGTCTGACACCCTGGCCATCCTGTAAATGGCATGTGATGGAACTGTTCCATTACCTTACCAGGTACTGAGGCCAGGCTAACTGGCCTATAATTATCAGGATCCTCCTTCCTACCCTTTTTGTGAATGGAAAAAATCTGGTACCTTCTTTTTCTGAGGTAAATTAATCTGAAGTAGTGATATTCCTGCATCCCGTGGTGTTTCTCTGAAGTCAGCATCCTTTGTTGCAGGTTTAACAGGTATTAAAGTAGTAGTGATTGGCTGCCTTACAGCTGGTGGAGCTCTAGGTACTGGGTCAAGTTGCAAGTGCAACAGTGGAATACCAGCCAGGTTCTGAATGGTCGGTGCTTTGAAGACGTTCACATTTGCAGGGAACTGAGGCTGAGGTAAATCTGTTTGCTGTCCTTCACACAGATCTGAATTCAGATGTTTGGGAGGTCCTTTATGCACTCTTTCTGCCCATCTCTCCTTTTCCTCAAGCATTTGTCTTGGATTCTCAGGGTTGTATCTACTCCTGTGGAAATCTTCTTCTGTAGTACTCTTTTTTGTTATGCATGATGACTGATGGTTCCATAAGGAATCTGAAGAGCTCCAAGCTACTCGTGGTACTGAAGGTGGTTTGGCAAATATTGATGACATTTCTCTTGGATGTAAAAATGATGGCTTGATATGGTAACTTGATTCAAGCTTAAGCAAAGGAAATCCATTTGAGCAACTAATTTTTTTTTCAGCAGGGATAAGCCTAATTTTTTTCTGGATGCCTGAGGGAGGAGCTAGGAGATGAAGTGGTTTAGTAGGCACTGAAGAATGCAAATCTTGGGATGGTGACACCAATCCTGTTTCTTTGCTGCTGCTTTCAAAAAATGTCAAAGAGGCACTCATATCCAGGTGATTCTAAATGAGAAAAGCAAACAAACCAGCATTTATATATCAAACATGCACAAAAATAGTTTCCTCTACATCAATCACTACAAACACATTTCCTAACTCAACAGGCTAGATAACATATCAGATATAATGAACAGTCTTCATAAACGGTACTTTGATATACCTACTTTTATTTGACCATTGTTGCTTTCATCTTCTACCCTCTTCCTTGGCTGAAAAACAGAGCTCTCTTGACCAGTTTTTCCTTTTTCTTCTTGAGTGGGCACTTGTGCTTTTGGAGAAGCACTGCTTTCAGCAGTGGGTGCATGCTGGCTTCCTGCTAGGTGAATGGATTGATGCTGTTGTAACATTTGTTGCACATTTGGCACATTGGTAAAGGACGACTGCACTATTTGCATTAAACTCATGAAGTTGATCTGCTGTAGCTGAATACACACATGAACAAAGTTAATGCCAAAAATTTTAACAGGAATCTTGACAAAAATGTCTAGGCTATCTTACACTTCACTTCACTACCAGGTGACAAAACAAGCAACATCCCAATAATGGATGATTCAATAATGATTCATTTGTATAATTGTTTACTATTGTAAACAATTATTTACTGGACTTTCTTGTAAGATAGAATAAATACCTGCCACAGACAGGTTATTCTATGGCACAACAAATGTCTTCACTTTTTTGTGAAGTGTCAATAAATGTACGGTTGCTTAAAATTGGCTCAACATACTATCACCACTTAAATCCTACTACAGTTGAAAAGTTATTACAGCATCAGAATTCTTCCAAATGTAAACTATTAAGAACATCGACTCGTGAGCTAAAACACACTCAAACATCTACTATAATATCATTCATTTTCTTTAATTAAAAGCAAGAGTTAAGTCTAAAATAAGCTTCACAGTTGTTAATATGGAATTGGAAATCTGTTTCAAGAACAACCACACGCAGAAGGTCTTTAAAACAGTAATTATTTCCTTTTTTTTAACAACACAGCTGGTACCAAGAAAACTACTTAAAATAATTAGATGCTCTCACCTGAACTAACTTAAACATTTCATCTTGCAGCATCTGCCTGACAGTTTCTGATGTATTTGGTTTCTCTTCTCTAGGGATTTCTTCCTTGACTTCTTGCTTCTTTGCACAAACAGAAGTATGGGAGGCAAGACTTGACACAGTCGACACCGCAGTCTGAGAAGGCTGAGAATCACTTACAGAAATGTCTGCACTACTTAAGAAAGAAAAGAACAAACTATGAAAAACATTCAGAGTTCAAAATACCTATACAAGGTTGTCTGAAATCAATCCGGAAAAATCTTAAAGATATCTCTGCATTTTTAAAACATAATTAATTTTTAGGAACAACTTAATAATTAACAGTGCACAATCTTGACCAGTGAGCATGTAGAACATATTTCCTAACACTTCTTAAAATACTGAATGAAAAACAGTAGGAAAGATATAAGTTCTACCTGATTTTGTAGGCAGAAGTGTACCTAAAATATTATTTTCAGTAGAGAAATATACTATTAATTTTCACTACAGACAGAAAACAATGATTTGACAAAAAAGACGGAAAAAAGGCCTGGTTAGTCATAAAGTGAAACAGCTGATGGAAAATGAAGAGGGACATTTTTAGTTGAAATAAGGAAGAAGGCAGATTCATTTTGACTTAATGTTCCTTTAGATATTTGGGCTTAAAAAGTAACAAGATTTCAGGTTAAATAAAATAATTTAAAATTGGAGTAACATGTACAATACGTTACATTTTCTCACATGAAGAAGAGAGGGATAGGATTTACATTAAGGTATAAAAAAACTGAAGGACTTTACTTACACCAACAGAAATTGACCCAAAAGACATTTCTCTGTTTAACAAAAATGCTGACATTGCTATGGATACAGGCAACCTCTAGAGGACTTTTCACAATTGTTCAGAATGGCCTCTAAGCATGTGAGCAAACAGAATTGTGAAGTAATGGCTAATGAGTAATAGTTTTAGATATGTAATAGGTGTGAAGGGGCATATCAAATCTTTTGGAAGGCAATTAGAATGTGCAAGCATGACCTGAAATACCAAAGGTCTGAGTAAAATGTTTTTTGAAAACAGTTGGCATGAGAAGCTCACAAAAGAAAAGAGATTAGAGACACATGAAAATGAAACCCAAAAGTATGTGTAGTTCGTATTTTCCTCTAAGATGAAAAAAGCCTCATAGAGCACTGTTCCAGAACTGAAAGCCTGACACTGACTCCTGACTCCTTTTCCCAATTTCAACATTCTCTTTATTTTGCATATATTTAAGTAAATCTATCAGTTGCCATAGGATAGATGCATTTTAGTAATTTTAATTAAAATGTAAGTTTAAAATATTATTGTTCAGGTGTTCTATATAATCAAGTATCTTCTACAGTAATATTATATAATGAATTCTGTCCAGAACCAGAAAACAAAACTGTCATGTCTCTTGACATCTGGTAGCTCTGAATTAACATTTGAGTCATGTGATATTCCAGACAACACATGAGATTACATGATCCACAAGGATTATAGTACAAAAAAGTTCCAGAACAAGCTACTTAGTTTGCAGTTACAGTACACTCTACCTGTAAATATTTTGCAGTCAAATCTATACATCACATTATTTCAAACTGAAACTATTATATTATATAAGACAGTATAGGTTTATCTTACCTAGGAACTTCTGCATCTTGTTTTAAAGAGAATGAGTGGGAAAGGGTGCTAGTAACAGCCTCCATCATACTAAAAAGAGAAAAAATTTGTATTGCAAATACTACAATAATTTGTTATGCTGTTTCCACTTTATGTACATGTAGGCATATAAATAAACACATAATCTTCTGAAAAAGTATTTTAATTAGTATGAGATAAAAAAGCCACCTGATCAAAGCTATACTGATTTGCATTGCTTCGCATTACACTGCAATTTGAGCTGGCAAATATTGACTCATATTTTGTGTCCCCTAGCAATCAGAAGCTGACTCAAACAAAAGCACTGAAAAAGTTCTGGCTATCAAGACAGATAGCAGGAAAAAAGAGGTTGATTCTGGTACACAAAGGAAGAGAAAATCCAATTTAACTAATACTCTTAATATCACTGTAATCTGCATCTCTAGAAGAGAAAAAACAATGCCATAGTAAATTCTCGAAGGGCATCTTATACTGCATCATTTAAAAATATGCAATTTTAAAAAGTAGAGGATTTCAAGTAGTTCTAGAAGTAATTCTAAAGTCTTTCACAAACACTATGTATACATAGGGACACTTATTTATATGCATCATAATGAGATTTTCCATTTTTCCAGTTATTGTCTATCTTTCTCCTAGATAAAATACACCTTCCCACAAACCATGCTTATTTTATTAGATCACTACTAAAATACTGACTCATCAATCGAGCCCTTCATATATGTGAAATGCCTGTACATGAAATAGGAGATCACTGAAACTGTTTGAAAATATGGCTTTGTTGCTATAAGCAACAGCAGGAACACCTGAGACATCACTGGATGCAGTCATAAACAAAACTACTTTCCATTTTTAAGCAAAGTTAAAAGAAGAATTTTTAAAAACCAACAAGTCCCTTACATATTCTGTTCAGCCTTTTCTTCCTTTGTTTCTTCCATGTTTTGATCTTCTTGTGCACTATCTTCAGCTGAAATGGCAACCTGCTGAATATAAAAAGATGTATCTGAACTTGCAAATTTTTCTATCCCTCCTGCTTCAATAAAATACAAGCTTTTTAGTCTATGGCAAATGTATTTTTCATTAATCATCCAATTTAGAAAAATCCGACTAAAAGGGATCTAAATTATATACTTATCAGAAGACAGTTACATATCAGGAACAAAGAGATATAACAATTCACCTGAGCATATTTCTTTGTCTTAAAACAATCTCATTACTATGAGATTTTAGTTCCAAATTCATATTCATGTAGTACCCTGAATATGCATTCTGCTAATCTCATCTCCTCCATAAGTAAAGATGAAAATGTGGAAACAACCCAATTTTACATAATTTATCTACAAACTAAGAAAATGAAACAAATGTAGGATTTTATACATGCCATAGATTCACTACAGTAAAACGTAGTCTTCAATTTTTTCAATACAATACATAACATAATAGCCCTGCCCTTAGCCACTTTCAAAGAAAAGATACCTATGACCAAAAATGATGCATGAAAAAAGGTCCATTTATAAATCCAGACTGAATTTTCAGACAGAAGCAAAATAAACATCTTGATACAGTTAATTTCTCAAAAAATCATTTCAAATTTATGTATATATAATTACATCTACTATATATATATATGAAAGCATACACACATTTTTAAAAGTGCTCCGAACAGATCTCACTTTACTACCTTTTAATCGTTACTTTTGTTATTAGCAATGAAGAAGATTCACCACCCATAAGCAATTTAACCCTCAAGTTCACAAATGTATTGATGAATTCAGGATACTTTGAAAACAGTGTTCATAACAATTCAATGCTTCCATGTAAGATCCTGTCACGTCAGGAGAAATGCTGGAGCTGAGTAAGGCAGCCAGAGCTGCTCCTTGTGTTACAACCAGCACAACTACAGAACACTGATGGATGCAAGTAGGAGGCAACTCTCTCCTGAGAGGTAACAAGGCAACCACATGCCGACCCCAACACTCTCTAGAGAGGTGCTGCTTCCCTAGGGCTCCTGTCAGGGATGTCTCTGAGAGACAGCCAAGCCCTGTACAGCCCACTATTAGCCACTATAGTTGTTTCACACGGGTGACACATCCATGAGCAGGCTGAGAAGGGAGTGGCAGTGAGGGCTCTGGAGTGCACAGTCAATCCTCTCAGTCAGAAGGAAAGGGTTTGAAAGGGTTTGAATCTGGTGAGTCAAAAACTGGTTAAAGGACTGGTGCCACAGCCAGGGGTATGGCTTCTTAAGCCATGGCACTTGCTTTGAGAACCTGGTCTGCTAATGTGGTTCATCTATCAGAGAAGGGGAAGAGCTCCTTCAGTCATAATCTTGGCAAGAGGGAAGAGGGCTTAAACTAAAATTGCCAGGGAGGGGAAATTTTTTCCAGAGTCAGAAAGAGATGCCTGGAGAGGAACTGCATTATGTCAACAGAGCACCTGAAGAGCTGCAGAAAGGAATTACAACTACTCCTGTGAGTAACTCAGCTTCATCGAGGGCCTCTAATGCAAGCACGGGGAATAAAAGAGCTGGATACATCTGCCAGGTACAATCTTACTGGCATTGCAGACATGGTATCATGATTCTGATGACTGGAGTGTTGGGATGGATGGATGCAGGCTCTTAAAAAGGCCAGGCAGAGGAGACGAGGAGTGGGTGTCACCCTCTATGTCAGTGACTAGCTGGAGTGCATGGAGCTCTGCCTGGGGATGGATGAGGAGTTGACCAAGAGTTTATATGGCTCACGAAGGACAGGGACAGGTGACAGTACAGTGGGGGTCTGATAAAAGGCTGCCCAACTAGGAATATGAAGCCGATGAGGTCCTCTATTTGCAGATAAGAATAACCTCATGTTTGCAAGCCCTGGTCCTCACAGGGAACATCAACCATCCTAGTATCTGTTGGAAGGGCAACACAGCAGGGCACAGGCAATCCTGGATGTTCTGGAAAGCACTGATGATAACTTCCTTCCACATGTGACAGAACAGCCAGTGAGGAGAGGTACTATGGTAGACCTCTTTCTGACCAACATGGATGAGCTGATGGGGAATGTGAAGCTCAAGGGCAGCCTTAGCTGCAGCAATCATGAAATGGTGGAGTTTGAGTTCCTCAGGGCAGTGAGGAAGGTATACAGAAAGCTCACTGACCTTCACTTCAGGAGAGCAGACTTTGGCCTCTTCAGGGATCTCCTTGGCAGAGTCCCATGGAATAGCGTCCTAGAAGGAAGAGTGGCACATGAAAGCTCGTTAATATTCAAGAATCACCTCCTCCAACCTCAGGAGGGATGCATCCCAACAGAGGAAGTTAGGCAAAAATGTCGGGAGGCTTGCATGGATGAACAAGAAGTTCCCACACAAAGTCAAACACAAAAATGAAGCCTACAGAGGGTCAAAACAAGGACAAGGTAAGGAATACTGAGAGATTGTCCAAGCCAAATGTATCCTGGGCTGCATCGAAAGCAGCACAGCTAGCATTTTGAGGGAGACAATTCTCCCCTCTATTCTGTCCTCAGAAGACTCACTGGAGCATTGTGTTCAGCTCTGTGTCCCCCAACATAAGGACACGGACCTGCTAAAGCAAGTCCAGAACAAAGGATGCTCAGGAGCAAGGAGCACCTTTCCCATGAGGAAAGGCTGACAGAGTTGGAGTTGTTCAGCATAAAGAAAAGAAAGCTCTAGGGAGACCTCAGAGCAGTCTTTCAGTACCTAAATGAGCTTACAGGAAAGCTGGAGATGGACTTTTTACAAGAGCACATAGTAACAGGAGAGGGGGGAATTACTTCAGACTGAAAAAGAGTGAGTTTAGATTAGATTTAGGCAATAATTATTTACTGTGAGGAGATGAAGCACTGGAACAGGTTACTTAGAGAAGCTGTGGATATCCCACCTATGAAGTGTTCAAGACCAGGTTAGATAGGGCCCTGGATAATCTGGTCTAATGAAAGGTGTCCCTACCCATAGCAGAGAGTCTGGAACGAGATGATCTTTAAGGTCCGTTCCAAACCCAAATGTTTCTATGATCTCTAATGATTCTATGGTAACTTGCCTGTTCTCTTTGAGGTCTGATCTTGACAGAGCTATCCGAGCTCTTTGAAGTTTCATAGGGCTCCTCAAAGAACTCTACAAAATAAACAAAAATTACTCTAAATTAGAAAACTACACAGATTATAGTACTGTTACATGATTTCTGACAGCAGGTCACATGAATCCACCCTTTCACTAATGTGGAGTTAGTTCAGAGTTATTTCAGCAAAGTCAAAATTTGTGTTCTTACTAGTGTTGATGCATGCACTCAAAGAAAGAGGTAAAAAAATTTCCAGCTTATGTAAAGGGTATGAATATAATTTATGCATACTCAGCTCTTAAAATTTGCCAATTGTTTTGCACAGTTGTGTGAATGTTTCTGGAATGAAAGCATATGAGAGAACAGAACATGTTAACATACATTGTTCTATCTCTATAGAAAAAGTGACATAGTGAAAAAGTGATCGGAAAGTCTTGATAAATTATTTTTTAATAATTTAATTATAATACAAACTGTATAAAGTAACTTCAATAGAACAATGAAGACATTCTCATTTTTTTTATTAAATAAACAGAGGGACTTAAAATCGTATTCATGCAAATCTCCTACTGCTTTATATGTTAGACCATAGTAAAAGGACACACTATTAAAACAAACCTTGTTCTGATGTTACATCCAATTCCTGCTCAACAAATTGTCCCACTTTATTCAGGTCTTCAGTTATACGAGGCACAGAATTATTTCCATGATTCATTTCCTTCTTATAAAAATATTTTGACTTTGCAGACATTCTGGTGATAGGAATTAGAAATTATAATTAACAACGTAAGTATTTCAAGTATCCTGTTCCTTTCAGACTGCAGGCTAGTGCCTAACTGTAAAATAAACAGTGTTGTGATATGATCGATATCCATACAGGTTTTCTCTCAGACTTTGACTTAAACCAAGCTTAATTTATTTTTTTTTTTTTTTGCCTAGCTGTGATATTTTAGTATGATTAATGGTACACTCTTTCAGATAGGCTGTTTCCAGACTGTGCTATGCCTTCAAAATCATCTGGTTCAGGCCTTATTTATCTCCCTCACAGGAAAACTCAGATAAGACATACAATCATGTCTCAACATACTAGAGATTATTTTCAGGATACTAGAACTAGAGATCTATGTTACTCACTCTCTCTATATATTCTAATATTAGAGATCTATTTTTTTCTTTATTGCAACATAAGATGAAATGCCATAGAGGAATTCAGATTAAGGATTGTTTATCTTCAGGACAGTGCAAGATATTAACAAATAAAATACTTACTGCTTATTCCATCTGTTTTTCTGACATATAACATATATAACATATATAGACACATATGAACATAGCTAGATTAGAGATCCACTCAAATCAAATAAAATTAAAGAAGAGAGGGGAAGTTACCTAAATTCTTTGAGAAAACCATGACACCCATTATAGTGGAAATCTAGATTCTGTTTCCACATCACTAAGTTTATAAACCATGTACAATTCACTTAATATGCAAAAGCTACATTATTTTCCACCTAATGTACATGTGCTGATAGAGAATATTTAATTTGCCTCATGCAGCTGTAATCAATATGCCCAAGTTTAACTTTTCACACAAAATTTAACATGTATATAACACACAATAACAGTATATCTCTACACACTGCTCAGTAGAGGAATTATGACCAACTCGAATTCTTAGGTTATAAAAAAAGTTACCCCAAATCACTTTCACAAAGATTATCATAGATTTGTATAATCTGGACATCAAGAGGAGAACTGGCCACTGTGGAAGAGCCTTCATCCATACTGCTTTCTTCCTCTCTTTTAGACTGGGCTTCAGATAGAGATGCAATTTCTTCCAGACATTGATCATCTGGATGCTATTAATAAAAATAATGACAATCAAAATTCACTAGTTTAAAAAAAGATACCAGATACTTTAAAAAAAAAAGTACAATGCTTTCATATAGAATGATTATGCTTAATTCATATCCTTTTCTTTATTACAGAGCCAAGAAATCCTGGATTTACAGTGGCTGTGAAACATGAGTTTCCCCCCTTTTTGCATTAAGTGAAGGAATGGTCCTCTGAATTACTCAAAGAAAATATAAAAAGATTTCTCAGTATCAACTAAGTGCGAATTGTCAAAGCCACTATATGACAATACAATCAAGACAAATATATAGAGTAAGATTTGGCCTTATCCAGACAATACAGAACTCTCAAATTACCACTGAAAACATTATGAAAGGCAGAAAGACACACATAATGTTGTGGTTAGATGCATGCATAGAACTTGTAAGTTGTAAATAAAATTATTGTCAAAAACCCAGAAAATACAAATCAAAAGTAAAAGGAAAATCTCTTTTTAAATTGGAGAAAAGCCTTCTCAAAAGAAGTCCCACAACCCTCTTCCGTCAAAGCCTTTAATATATTCTCTGACTCTATGTACTTTTAATTAAAGAAGCTAAACAATCCAGTTGTCTCTGAAGTATAAACTAAAGTAATACGTACCAGATTCGTCTGGCAAATCTCTTCCTTCATATTCACACATATATTCCAAATCTCTGTAACAGTGCTAGTCATTTTTCAGTGGTCTCTAACCAATTAAAATACTCCGGTCAGACTGTATCTGCACTGTCCTCAAAGACAAATGAACTTAAACTCTTGCGAGAGGAACTCTTTCTTTATTCTTTGTCTTGCTTTAACATATTCTATATCCAGTAGTACATTTTTTCAAAGATGATGTCTAAAACTAGACATAGTGGAGAAATTTACAGAAATTCACGCAAAAAAATGTGGTATCTGGATCAATTACCTATATTTTGAACTTCCAAAGAGAACTTGCATCTCCAACTCAAGTATTTCTACTGACAGAGTTTCAGTATTTCTGGAATTTTTATATTTTCTTAGCAACTCTTAAAAGAAAGGCTATTAGTCAATATTCCATGTTTTACTGAGAATATAGCTATGAGGTAAAACATGTATGTGATTTTTCCTTACTGGCATAAGTCACTGACACATTTCACTGACACTTGTCCCATCCTTTTTCTTACCTTACATTTTAGGCTCTTTGTTTGAGATCTGTCTCCGTGTAACTGTTCTAGCAACCAAAAAGATGTAAGGACAGCTGCCGATGATGTTTTCACATGTAGCATTGGGAGAGTCTCTTCTAAGGAATCTCGTTTATTGGAACCACAGAGCAGTCTTTTATCTGACCACCTGATCATCCACTCCAGCAATTTTGAAATATTACTCAATTTGCCCATCAATTCTATAGGCAGTTCTTCTGCTGGTACAATACCAACTACATCAAGAGTTTTGTAAATATATTTAGAAATTGCCTCAGTTTGCAGGGTAGAGGAAGTATGGTTAGGAAAGGCCTGGCTTGTTAGTGCAACAGTCAGATTGTCAGTCTGAGCTCTGTATATTGACTTGTATTTTAAACCAAATAAGCCTTCTTTAAGTCCTTTTGCTAGATTATGCACAGAAGGTTCTGTGACCTGTTCAACAGACTGAACAACTGTTGGTTTTTCCAAAATATTTTTGTTTTCATTACAGGCAGACACTTTTTCAGGATCACAAGACGCCAGGGTGACAGTATAGCAAGACCCGGCTCTAAAAACACTTTGACTTCTAGTTTTGTTTTGTCGACGTTTTAGTGTTGTGTGAACATCAAAAAAGAGTGAGTTCAATTCATGCTCTTGAAGCAGCCCAGAAAAGCTAGTGAGAAATGGAATTCCAAGGTCACTGTTCTTTATCAGATCTCTCTCAAGAACATAACTCAGAAAGAGTTCTAAAAATCTAACATATTCATCATCATCACGTTCAAATTCCCATGCACCTACTACAGGGAAATTACATTGATTAAGAATGACTCTCCTGCATGCTTTGTCTTTGTGTTTTGTTTTATAGTTAGGAGCTTTTATCTTGTGTGTGGTATTTTTGCTACCTATTTCCCTTTGTTGTTGGAGTTCGTTTTCCCTGTAAGAAAATAAATGTAAGAACTATTAATACTCAAATGCATTTTAAGAAGAATTACATGCAACATTAATTCCTTATCTTCCACTGAAGTTAAAAACAGCCAACAAACCCAAATTTACATTACTACAATGTATAGGTGGCAAATGAATCAAATTCAAAATCCACAGAAACTAGGCATTAACACACACGAATGTAGGCATAGCTGATAGTAATTTACACTTCAATAATATATTAGTCACATACTAACTGATATAACGTTGTCTGTTCTAAGATTTGGGAAATTTTTCACTTGATAAATCTCTCATAGTGACAATTAACCTGTTTGGTGAAGAGATTACTTGATAAGCAGGAGGAAACTCTTTTTTTCTTTTTCCCCTAATTTAAATCAAAAGCTTTCTGCTGCAGTTTTTTCATACCTTGGGAATGAAGGTGTTTGAGCTCTTGTTTCTTCAGTATGCAAAGCATCAGAAAGTGTGTCTGCTGTGTCTGCATCACTATATAACTGAGGATTCCCAAAATCAGTAAGTGTGCTTGTGCTTAGACTAGTGCCTAGTGAGAATCTGTCATAACAGTGTTCCTCATCATTTGATGCTCCCTCTTCTACTGGCTCCCATATATTAATTTCTATAGGGCCTATGTTCTTTACTACACGTCTCAAGGCCTTCTTCCTCACTTCTTCAGCAGCCTGTATAACAACAGACATAATTTCTTCACTTTCAGGATCTCCTGAAAGAAAGAAAAACAAGTCTTCAATCTTAATCTTCAGTTTTAAGTAAGTCTGTCAAATTGAGACATGAATTAGATTTCAATTAAAATAATAAATTAGAGCCATTTATAAATTTAACAAAAAACTTTGATAAAGTGAAGAAACATCAACACTTTGAAAGCCATGATACCCTGTGACTGGTATAGATGTACCAGAAAGAAAACACAGAATTTGTCACAGAACTCGAAGTTGTCCAACTGAAAACTACAATAATTGTTTTGCATGGGGTATGAAAGAAAGTATTGTCACAAGCTGATAAGGAGGATAAAAACCACAGCTTTTTTAAAACTTCCTAAATAATAATGAACATTACCTTTAACAGTACTATGTCTGAGTCGCTGCTGAAGTCCATGATATTTATCTCTTAGTGAAACTCTTATATCTTCAGGATTAGGAAATGCCTTTACAAAAATCTCTGCAACCTACATACAGAGAGAAAAGCATTTTTTCCAGTACCTATCATTTATTATCAAGTAGGTGTCTTTTCACCAAGAACCTACACCACAAGAAAATCCAACTAGTAAGTTTTCCAAGGAGGAGAAATACTTGTGATAATCTCTATTGCTTTTATTCTAGTTTTAAGGTCTTTTACCTTTTTTACTGGTGGCAATTCTCCAAGCAGACTCAAAATTACATCTTGAACTAATTCTTCAGCATTCATGAATCTGCAGAAAGGAAGCATTCGACAAGCCCACTCCACCGCATTCAGACAACGCTCAACTGTGTAGGCATCATATCCGTTCTTATTCAGATCCTAAAAAAACCACCAGAAACATTAATTAGTAGAACAATATATTTCAGCAAAATTATTCATACATTGTAAATAGTAATGCTTCTCTAACTTACCTGCCAAGCAGAGTAGCGTATGAGGACAGGAAACAGATCAACGTTGTAATGGGTCATAACATATACCAAAAAAAAAAAAAGAGGGGAAAAAAAGGGCTTTTTAAAACCAGCTTAGGAAATTATTCCATTAGCACTCTGCTGAAGAATTTGTTTACAGTCACAAATAAAACTTGAGGATTTGCCTAAACTGTGAAGTAAGCAATTCTACTTTGACTTAAGGTGATTGATCATAAATTCTTTCCTGTGAGCACGATAATTAAGCATTGCAAGAGGATGGATTGGTTTATTTTGAACTTTATTTTCTATCTCATTTGTCACTGTCACACAAAGTACAGAAAAATCAGAGTATTCTACCATTTGAAACAGTGCCATCTTTTTTATTTGAAACTTGGTTTTTCTGGTGAAGAAAAATTTCGGACATGTTACAGAATGCATAACAAATACGCTAGTAGTTTCTTTCTTTTTCTTCCTGGACCTCTGACATCAATTGATGAAGGCATAAATAGAGAAAACATGATTAAATTTTAACTTTTTTCATTACTCTTTCTGACAACCATATATATTTAACACATCATAAATCCAATTTTTGGTGCTCTAAGTATATACTACTCAGAAAATACTCAAAATATCTTGATCTAATGGGGAAAAAAAGCCAAACCAGAAGGTAAATTCTTAGGTCAACAAGAGTAGAAGCTAGTGCTTTCCTCGCAGCTCTTCTGACTCAAATACAAAGCAAAAGCCTAACAGAAATATTGTCAGAAGTACTGTATGGAGATCACATGCACAGCACACTACCCCATAGAATCAAATACATAATTTACATTGCAAACACTGTGCTCATTTTGTTCTGTTATGCAAACAGAAGTTCTCGCAGAAATATACAGCAGATCTTTAGAATTCTCATGGTGTCATGAAATTAAGATGTATCTCTATTATATTAGTAATACAATTACCTTGATATTGTTAACATTTTCCCTTGCAGTTTGGTACCGCCTACAGCTGTCAGATAATTTTTCACGAACGTGAAACATCCAACACAATGCACAGAACTCTCTGAACCAACCTACAATACAAATATGCAGTATGGTGAGATTCTATTTAAATACATTAAATAGAGCAGCCTGAGATTTTTCAGTATTGCTCTGGAGCTACAGCTCCTTAGTCTCACTTAGTGTTCATGTTCTTTCACATCTGTCAGGTCTGTAACATGACCCCCCCACCCCCAATCCAGAACAGCACATTTTAGAATAAGAGTTTGGATAACTAACATAAAAGGTGGAAATGAAATGTGCCCCTGACATATTGCAATATGCTATTTCAAGCTAGAAAGAGCTTATTTTCCACCTGTGGATTTTTACTGGTGTTCTTTTTTCTAGCTCTAAATTATTTTATGTTACTGCACACAGACCTAAAATTTTACAGGTAATGTCATCAAGCTGATGGGCTGCAGAAGATCTAGATCCATAGAGAACGGTGTGGAAACTGCAGTAACGAAGCAAAGTCTCTGGGAATGGACTCAGCAAAGGAAGAGAACCTTTCATTCGAATCTATAAAAACAGGTAAATAAACAATCAAAACAGAAATAAAAAACAGCTAACATTTTACATGTATCACTGTTAAATGCACAACCTCTCAGTTATTACAATACTGCCAAGATCAGTAAAACTCCTTGAAGCTTGCTTTCCATTTTCTTCAACTCACTATTCTGAAAATTTATTGAAACGAATATGTTTAATATGAGCTATGGCAAAAAAATGCTTTTCTTTGAATGGTATTCATGATTACTATGAAATACAAGAGTAACACAAAGTGTAAGAACAACTAAGATCACAATCAAGAAACCAGACTGATTCAACACACTCCAGGCTGCTGTCACCACGGCTGACTAGCTTTGCCTCCAGTTTCAGTTGGTACATCTGACCAGCTCCCCATGCCAACACAAGCCATGTGACCATGCAAAAGTAAATACTTTTCAGTCAGATCAGTTCCTGATCTCAATCACTGCATTAATGCTGCTGCAGGGGGATTGCATGAAGGGAGAGCCACACACACACCCTTCTCAACTCAACCTTCCTTAAGTGTCTATGTTACAATGACCTAAGAAAAGATTGATTTTACACAAAAACTTTCAATCAATTTATTATGAACTTGTTTCTGTGCAAACAAATTGCATAAAAGTAAAATGAGATCTTAGAAGTTCTGTGCACTAAGATGATCCCTTTACCTGAAGTGAGCATTACCTTCTCTATTACATACTCAACCCTAAGTGATTTGGAGTCTATTTCCAGATAACAGCTATAACTCCCAATTACAGTCTGCTTTCTTCTTTCAGTGGAAAATAAATTAATTTATTTGTTACCAAGTAGGTATAGAAAGACACCCAAAAGGAAACACTTGATGAATTAGATACCACATATCTTTAACTTCTGGTTTCCTAAAAAATTGAACATGACATGTAAAACTAGAAGATGACATGTACAAAATATGACATCAAAGCCAAGGTGAGACTGAATGCTTCTGCAACTGCAAACTCATCAGTAATATTTACAAAATAAACAAGTTAAAAATATAAAGTTAAATATTTACTTTCTGCATAACTTTTCTAGCCCACTTCAGTTGCGTAATATACCACTGTGCTGCAGAGCATGAACAATGAGCAGCCCGGAAGAGCAAGATAATTCGTTGAAGAACTCCTGACACTTTCTGACGGACTTCTTTCTCCATTTTTAACAGAATGTCATCGCTGTCTTCCTGAAAATGCAAAGACAAAGCCCAAAATTAGAAGAACATATAACTAAATGTTGTTACTGGTCCTAATCCTTTCTTCTTTACAGCATAGATAATTTATGGAAAAAAACACAGAGGTACACATACTTTCTCCTCACTGCTGTGCTACTGAAGTAAATGAGCAGACATGGAAGAAAACAGAAAAATGAGCTCAAAGGAACCAGAATAAAGCTCATAAGGATACATAAATACATTCAAACAAACAGACAAGAAACACACTTACTTCACTGAGAGAAGCTGGTTGAGGACAGTACAATGGTGGTGCTGGAAGACAGAGCCCAACTGGAACCAAACCATACAACTTTCTGCAAAGATCCTTGGCAGAATCCATCAAAAGCTGAAATGTCTCTGAGAGAATATCAACATCTGCCATAACAGCTGCTTTCAGTAGTTCCTCCATCGAACTGTAAAGAACATCTGCATCTTCCTCTTCAATGGGATCTATAAAATATGAAGCCCAGAAATGGATAAATTAATTGAATCAATACACAGATCTTCATTCTGACATCATGAGGTTATGTTGTCTGAATTTGCATTCATATATTACAATGATAGCTCTCATCTACTTGCTTTAGGATAACATCTCATACATTTAAAAACTAGTATTCAATTATAAATTTTAATTTTTGCCCCATTACCATGAAGCCTATTGCCTTTCTAGGTAGAGAACTGAACTTTTTAGCCAGGCATTTGCTTGGCATAACATTCTGGCAAATCATTCTTACCAAGAAGGCAAAAACCGGTACACTGTTAATAATGACTAAAGCAACTCTTTTATCAGTATGTACATCCACCTACTGACAATAATTTGAAATATTTTTGGATAAAAAGAGGATAAAATACAGAGATTGTGCCAGTAAATTATCTGTAGAATATAAATAAGGACAGATTGACCTAGCTAACAGTGTGAATTTCAGCAGTTAAGTTAGGAGCTCACAGTATCTGCAGAGACCTGTGAAGACCTGGCCAACAGCCAGACAGACAACTGAGAGACCTGCTTGTGTGTCTTCATGTCTCTAAGAGCAAGACAAGGGGAGAACAAGAGAGCCATGACCATATGCCAGAATTACAGAGTGTACACCGGTTTGTGTGTGTCTCTGAAGGTCAGGCACCTGGACAGGCTGAGGAGCCCAGAGCAGCTCACTGCTGTATCCCATATACTGACGGGACTGTATACTCCAGGCCAGCTGCTGTGGGGATGCACGGACAGTGTGTTTGTGAGTCGGCCTATAGCAGAAAGCAGAGAGGGGCTAGTGCTTTGGGGGCTCACACAGACAGACATGAGCAACCTGTGACACTCAGCAACTGGGTTTGCTGGCCATCTACTCTGCTAATGGCCCTGCCACTGGCCCAGCTACTGGAGTGATACACACTGTGCTATATGCAGACCTTCACCCTGGCCAACAGGAGAGGGAAAGGTGACAGGATAGTTGGTACTGCCCGTGTGAGTGGTGAGCAGGTCTGTAGGTGTGGGCAGTCATATATAGGTGCTGTGTATGCTTGTCTACTACTGGGAATACATTCTCAGCCTTGCTAACTGCTGGACCTAGGGATCCACTTTATCAGAAAGGAAAAGGCAAAACTAAACACCTTGTTTAAATTTCAAGTTGTTCTTGTTCTAATTTCAAATGATGCTACTTCCCATAATGTTAACACATTATTTTGTTTGTTTATTGTAATGAAGATTCTGTTTCCTTCCAAATAAGTTAATATTAAATACAGTCAATAAAGGTTTGGACAATACAAATGAGAAGACATGACTGATAATATATTCCATTTCTGGAATGAACACAGCCAAAACACACACACTCGTGAATTTGAAGTGCTTGAATATATTGTAACAGTAATACACACATACTGGAGAAAACAAAGCAATTATTTCTTTCTCAGACAGTGTATAACACTGAATATGTGGTCAAATAACATAAAAAATAACCACAATTATTTTTCATTTGAAGTACCTGTGAACTTCTTGTATTTAGTATGTCCTGATGTTTCAGAAGTTACCGGCTGTCCTAACAAAGACCGTAACTTTTCCTGAAAAGTCTGCATTGGTAATAAGCTTAATGACAGGTGACACTCTGGTTTTTTCGTTCTGAAAGTATAACAAGAAACTGCTCATGAATTACAAAGTAATATCCATAATCTGATGAAGATCTGTTAAACGAATATCTATGCCAAAATAACTCATCATAACACCTTAAGTTCTACACCTACTAGGAATCTGAATATGAATTTCTGAGTAAATACATATGGCTTGACATAATAAACTTCATAGAAATAACTGTATAAAAACGTATAGTATACTAATTACAATTGCAAATTTACCTTGAGAGGTCATCAGAGTTCTGACAATACAGCTGGTAGGCCAGACCAATTGAAACAGACAGCTTCCAGTCCCCAAGTGTGTGTGCTAACCACACAGCCTCTGGAATGAGTCCACCAACAAAGAACAAATCAAGAGCATATTCAGCTGTCCACACAGATGAAAGGTTCTGGTCCCTGACAGCTCTGCTAACCAAACAGTGTTGCAGTGGAATGACACGAGGAGAGAAGTCTGTGACATGAAAAACACATTTTAAAGTTTACATAAGTACTCATACTATCAGATGAATAATATAGAATTCATTTCTTCATGCTGCTTGTGGATTACTTTCAGTGTACAATTGCTTTTATTATTAATTTACTTTTATTAGAGGTACACCATGGAACTGCATCTGCAGCAGCAGATGCAGCTCATGCAATGGTATTCAGAATAGGCTGTTTTCCTGCTGTATAACGTAGGATACGAAAGCAGGTAAAAAATTGTGTTGTTTTTTTTTTACTTTAAAGACTTAATCACATTGATGGACCATTTGCAAATATTCTTCATATCTGTAGCATAAACCAGAAGGTACACTTGAGATAAATGGAAATTCCTACAGTTTTCCTAACATACCCACATTGTTTGTACACACTGCTTATTAAAGAAGACAGAATGTTAAAATGCATTTTTGAGAAAGAACAGTGATTCTTTGATTTTAGGCGAATATAGAAAGACTTCAGATAAATTTAGTATCTCCTTCTTTGTTTACATTTAGATTTGTTCTTCAAGGTTTTGCTTCATGGTTCTCCTGAGGAGGTATTGATCAACATAAATTCTAAGAAGTTATTTGGTTCTCTCACAGTTTCTGTTTTGCTCATACATTGGCATTACCTAGGAGATATTCACACTAATCCAGCTTGTACAATGTAATTGTACCCCGTTTGTCTCACCTTGAACATTGATCTTTGTCTAATCAAGTATTAAAATCAAGGTTTTATTTTGTAGGTTTTCTCTTAAAAGATGTCCAAATAAAACATTCAAAAGACCATAAGAAAGAAGTAGATACCAGTGCATGCTGTAGTGCAGAAACATTAAAAATACTCAATGTATTCAAATACACTACAGAAAACTTAATCAATCAAAATAAGTTAATATTGTAAAAAAAAAAGTGGCATTATAATGTCAACTTACTGGTAGAGCACCTAAAATATTTCCAAACAAATCTTTATTCCCACAAATACTTGAAAAAGAAGCTCTGAAAATAAAAATTTCCTAACAAAGAAAATCTTAAAATGGAATCTCTCTGAAATCACTCACTGTGATAAACAGTAATTCTCAGAAAAAAGCTGTGAAGCAGGACTTAAACTAACAAGTACTACTTGGGTTCAACACCAATCAACTTGGCATTCCCACTTGCTTTGACAGTATGATGTCTGAGGCATTGGGTTTGGATTGCAAGACCTTGACTGTCAGATAACCAAAATATGTTTTCCACTGGCTTTTCAGCTGGGGTCACACCACATCACAGATTCAATTCAACTACTTCAGCACTGTTGTTATCTCATTTCTGGGAGGATTGCTGTTATCTCACTTCTGGGAGGATCAGAGTCAGTCAGAGCCAGATCTTTAGGCAAAATCGTAACAATGGATAATAAAAAGGCTGAGGTACTTTATGCCCTCCCTTCCTCAGTCTTTAATAGTAAGACCAGTTTTCTGAATAACAAGCCCTCTGAGCTGGAAGGGCTTCCTGAGGAAGACAGGAATGGGGACAGAATGAAGACCCCACTCTAAGGGAAAATGGTCAGCAACCTGATACACCACTTAGACACACATAATTCTACTGGGCCAGATGCGATCCATCAAAGGGTATGGAGGGAGCTGGAGAAAGTACTAACTGAGCCAGCTTCCATCATTACCCATGGTCTTGCCTCACCAGGGAGGTTCCAGCTGACCTGAGGTTGGCAAAAGGCACACCCATCTACAGGAAGAGCTGGAGAAGAGTCTTCAGACCTGTCAGCCTGACTGTGGTGCAGGGGAAAGTCACAGATCATCTTGAGACCCATCATGAGACTTGTGTAGGACAACCAGGATCAGGCCCAGCCAGCAGGGATTCAAAAACGCAGGTCCTGCTTGACCCAACATGATCTCCTTCTATGACAGGGTGCAGGAAGGCTCTGCAGAGGGTTCTAGATTGACAGGCTGAGAACAATTGTATGGTATTTAATAAGGCCAAGCGTCAGGTCACAACAAATCCCAGCTATACTACAGGCTGAGGAAGGGAGCCTTGAAAGCTGTCCAGTGGGAAAGGACCTGGGCATGCTGCTTGACAGTGGCTGAACATGAGCCAGTGTGTGCCCAGGTGGCCAAGGGCATCCTGCCTTGTATCAAGAAATAGTGTGGCCAGCAGGACTTGGGTAGTGATTGTCCCTCTGTACTCAGCAGTGCTGAAGTCAGCTTGAATGCTGGGGTCAGTTTTGGGCTGCTCACTACATGAAAAACACTGAGGTGCTGGAGCATGTCCAGAGAAGGCTGGGGAAGGGTCTGGAGCACAAGTCCTGTGAGGAGCAACTGAGGGACCTGGAGATGTTTAGCGATGAGAAAAGGAGGCTCAGAGGAGACTTTATCACTCTACAACTCCTTGAAGGCAGGCAGGCTGTAGCCAGGTTGGGATCCATCTTTTCTCCCAAGTGCCAAGTGATAGAAGAGGAAATGGCTTCAAGTTATGCCAGGGTAGGTTTAGACTGGGTATCAGGAAAAACTGCTTCCCTACAAGGGTTGTCAAGCATTGGATGTGGCTGCCCAAGAAGGTGGATTGAGTCTCCATTCCTGTAGGTACTTAAAAGATGTGTAGCTGTGGTGTTTAGGGACATGGTTTAGTGGTGGCCTTGGCAATGTTAACGGTTGGACACAAGGATCTTACAGGTATTTTCCAACCTATATCATCCTATCTGTTGGAACAAAAACTGTATCAGCTACAATTTTTTTGCAACATCCCTATGGTTTTTTCCTGTCTCCTACTCCACTGAAAAGCTAACTTGAACATCAAGTTAAAGCATAACAGACATCATTGATACATGTGAAAAATATTGCAAGATTCAACTGGAACTGCTTGTGTAGGAAATACCTTGTTTGATGTGAAGTGGATGAAGGATGTCAACATTGTGGGGAGGAAAGATATAGAGCAGCTGCTTTGTGAAATAAGCAGCCATGAATCGTGCCATGGATTGAATCACAGCCATGGCAGTGTCAGTATGAATGCTGGTTACCATCCATAGTTCATGCTGAGAATACTTGGTATCTAAAAAAAATAGAATTATAACATTATGAGAAAAATTATTTTAAATTTAAATGCTAAAAGTATTTAATCACAGGTTATAAAACATTTTTTAAAACAAGCAAACTTACATAGTTCTTTAACAAGCCTTCAGAACTTACAGAACTTAATCTTTTAAACTAATTACACATTATACTAATATTAGAAGACTTATATACTAGGTTTCTAATGACTGGAGATAGTCTTTAGTACCTAAATTTAGACCTGCATTGAATCAAAAAAATGTTTGGTCAAACTTGGAAATTCAGGTTAGAAATTCACTAAGATTTAGACTTTGTAACAAAAAACCCAATTCATAAGCATCTGCAAAAATGGTCAAATTAGGACTGATGACCAAACTAAAATCTGCTATTTTTTCATGCTATATCACAAAAAAGTTAAATTAATATAAAATCAAATCACCTAATTTTCCCCTTATTTTTGTTTATCAAAGCTTTTCTTTGAGAGGATTTGAGTCTAAAAATATTTAGCAGGTGACTAGTAGACAATGAGAGTTGTCTAAACACATATTCCAACAAGTGCAGCTCAAATATCATCTGAGGATCAGAAAAAAAATCACTGAAAACAGTGCGAAGTGAAAAGTGTCAAAAGCTGTCAGGTGTGCATGTGAGGGCACAGAAATTAGACACTAGGTTATTCAAACAGTGTTAACATACCTTACTGCACTTTTAGGCAATGTAAACATACCAGAAAATTCTTCCATCTGACTCGTGGAGAGCTGTGACCGCCTTAGAATCTCCCTAACCAGATGATCGCAGAGTCCCTGAGCTTCACACAGGTTATACTGATACAGGTGACAAAACAGTATTGCAAGATAGTATCTACGCTGAAGAAAACATGCTCTTTTTCCTCCTGCATTAGAAGATTAAAAAAAGGTAGAAGTCCAAGTGGAAGAGAAATAATAAATACAAAAACAGATGCAGCAAATAAAAGTACTAGTTCTTTCCTCTTCAGAAACACATCTACATAACAATACACTTTGAGGAGTAGAAATCAGGAGCAGCTACTTTAGGATATGATTCTTCTATACAGCCCCTAATGCTCATCCACAACATTTTTATTTCTAGAGATATGGCAGTTTTCAAAACAATACTATGCATAACTGTTAAGACACAGACGAAGGAGAGCTGAAGGGTGCCTAGCCTTCAAAGAAAGAATGCCTGAACCACAGTGGAATCCACCAAACCCCCAATACTCTGAATTTTCCTCAATGAAGTATTCTTTATTCTAATAAGCAGCAGAAAATTTTCTCATGATGCCTAGAAAGAGATTCTGCTCTATCTGTTTCAAATCAATTCTTACAAAAACTCCTGACACAAGTTTTTTTACTTTCTAAACACTAATTATTTTCATTTTACAGCTACTAAAGGAATTGATTTTTGTTCGTCTGTTTTTCTTTGTCTCTTTCTTGCTCACAAATTTAGCTCAAGCTTTTCTGTACCATGTACTTCATAATCACAAGAAAGCTCTGTTATTAAAACAGAAATGCACAGAATTTTCTCAGAGAGCAACCAGACTTAAATTTTGACTGGTATCTATTAATCCCATCTTAATTTCAAATATGCACCCTTTATGCATCTCACTCCCTCTTTTTGAAGGGCAAACAGAGTCACAAATGTAAAATGATTATAAAATGTACTCCCTCCACCCTCAAAGATTTTATCTCTTACCTTTTGTCTTGAGTTCACAAAGAGATCTTTTCCAAATGTCCAGAGATTCTCTATATGACCCTAAAAGGAATTGCTCCTCACCTATAAAAGTCACACATTTACAAATTAAAAGCTCTACATAGTTACTTTTACAGTTACAAATACATATGCTCTTATTTCAGCATCAGAGAGTAAACTTCTCACAATTAAGTCTAAGTTTTGAGCATCTGAGAGAAGCCGATTTTGAACACTCCTTGCCAGGACAGGTAATGTATCAGCTCTCCTCCAGGAGGTTGCTAACGCATTGTAAGGAGTGATGTAGGAAGAGGAGACAGAAATGGGAAGCTGGGTTTAGCAGTGTAGAAGTAAAAAGGGAAGGTAAAACATAGGACAGTAAAGTGTAAGATATTAGGCTGCAACTGTATACTGTTTGGAAAATAAATATGCTAGATTACCAAGTACCTTAGGTTACACTAATTTAGATGCTCAGTTAAATATTACATTTGTGAATACAACATGCTCATGCCCACAATGATCACATAGAGCGAACAAGCGTTCTTCACAGAAATCCAGTAAGAGACACATTGTGATGCCCATTTACTTCAGAAGAAACAACACAGGAGATCAGAATTAAAAATCTTCCTTTCAGATTCTTTAGGACATGGCTCAAAGCAAACTGAAGTCAATTTCAGTCTTTTTATTTAGCTTAACAAGCTCTAAAGATGATAATACAATCTACAGACATACCAGTATGTATTATTAAGTATTTAAGACAGAATTATGATAAGAATTTTAAGTCCTGATGTTCACTTCTTAAAAATCTTGCAGTTATCAATTGTTAAGTTGGACCTAATTTTCCTAGTTTTCAATCAAGATTTTTACTAACCAGATACAGAATTAATTTTCAGATGACGTTCTAATGTCACTCCTGAAGACTGGATGGTTGCTTGTATGTGACTTAAAAGCAATGAGACAACAGAAGCCTCTTCTGCATTCTTGTTTACTTTTCTTTTCAGCTGCATCTGATACCAAACCACTTTCTTATACAATAGTCGCCACAGTACAGTCAACCTGCAATTCAAGAAGTATAATATTATGAAATTAAGCAAGAATTAACGAAGTTGCTTACATAAATTTCTTATGTTCTTTTATTTTGCATTATGCACCTGAAAATTAAGTTCTATAAACTTCTTTCTTGATTTCAGTGAGGGGACAAATTGAAGCACTTTTTTGCCTCATTTTTGACTAACAAATATTAATTCTTCAGAATTTTCTTAAGCACAGCAATCTACTTTAAGAAGCTAAACACCCCCAAAATTAATCCCTTTGCTAGCTAAACAACAGGGAAACAAAATACTCCCAGAGAAACCTCAGAAGAAGTATTAATATCTTTCTAAACAAGACTAATTAAAAAAACAATTAAAGCATAACACAGAAAAGTAAAGGCAAGATAACACGATTGCAGAGTATGATTTTAGGGCTGGCAAGTCCCTGCTGCCTAGTATAGTCCTATTAGACCTACCAGCTCAGATACATAATAAGTTTAACAATACAAGCAAATATACATCGTTAGAGGCTTGAAAAAGCTTAGACAAAACTGCAACACACCTGTATCTTGAAGTACTACTGGGTTCATAATTAACACATAGAGTCAGTCATATGCACAGTGCTCACCACTGGTGCACAATTAATCAAAAATATGGAATATCTTCTCTGAGACAACTGAAACTTGCATATCAGATTTCCCGTGAACACAGTACTATATTCAAGGATATTGAAGAAACACCTTTTACTGTAGTAGGAATTAATTCATGAGCTATAATGCTACCTAGGTTCTAAATCTCTGGAAAGGAGAAGCCTGCTCATGTGAATAGCACACTTTGATTCACTGGAGTTTTGCAGCACAGAAAAATTCCAGTGATAACAGTATACTTTCCCAAAAGTTGAATGGCACACTTCAGTTAAGTTTAGGTGTATGGAAGAAATAGCTCTGACAGTTTAGTAAGTTTCCAAAAATGGGTTTTTCTTACTGCTCTGAGACATCACATCCATAATGAATAAAAGCTTTGCTGACTAAATTGACACCATTGATATACTGTACATGAGCAGACTCATGCTCTGTAGAGTTTACAACTAGGAAAGAGTGAAATGCACAAGAGACAGTAAAAGCATCTAAAGTTGAAGTATCTGGATTGATGCTGCACCACCAGGCCTGGTGTCAGTTGCCAACCCATCAGTTATCTCCAAACTGATCTGCAGTGTATAGTTCAGTCACTATAACTAAACGATATTCAACTATAGGTCTGAGCCTTAATCTATGTGCTTTAACTGTTTATCATGCCTTTCCATGGAGTAAAAGGCAGGAAAAAAACCCAAAAGATATTTCATGATACTTTAATTCATACAATTTTCATTCCATCACATAGAACCACTTCGGTTGGAAAACACTCTTAAGATCATCGTCTCCAACCATTAACATTACCCAGCCCATCACTAAACCATGTCCCTAAACACCATAGCTATACATCTTTTAAATACCTATGGGAATGGAGGCTCAGCCCACTTCCCCAGGCAATCTGGTCCAACTTGACAACTCTTTCAGATCCTGTGGGGCCCAGGACTGGACATAGGATTTGACGTGCTGCTTCCTAGTGCCAGGTACAGACCAGACACTTGCCTGGTCCTGCTGCCAGGCTTCCATTGGCCTTTTTTTGTGTCACCTGGGCACACAAACTGGCTCATGTGCAGTCAGTGGTGCCACTCTACCCCAGCCTGTGGTGCTGCACAAGGTTGTTGTGACCCAAGGGTAGGACCTGGTACTCGGCCTTGTTGAACGCCACAGCACTGGCTTCAGCCTATCAATGCAGCCAGTCCAGATCCCTCTGCAGAGCCTTTCTGTCCTCCAGCAGATCAACATTCCTACTCAGTTTAGTGTTATTTGTGAACTGACTGAAGGTGCTCTCGATCACCTCACCCAGATCACTGATAAAGATATTAATCAGGGCTGGCCCCAATACCGAGCCTTAAGGAACAACACAGTGACTGGCTGCAGCTGGATGTAACTCCACTCACCACCACCTCCGAGGCCCAGACATCAGCAATTAATCCATCTCAACCCAGCAAAGAATGCTTCTACCCAAGCCACAAGCAGCCAGTTTCTCCAGGAGAAAGTTATGGGAGCCTATGTCTAAGTCCAGTTAGACAATATCCACAATATCCACAGCCTCTCCCTCACCCATCAAGCAGGTCACCTGTCACACAAGACCAGGTTGGTCATGCAGGATCTGCCTTTCATAAGCCTGTGATGGCTGGTTTGGCCGTACATTTTTTCAAACCTGGTTTTGCTGTATACTTTTCCCCATGCAAAGCTTATTCATACCTTTTTTCTGATTTCGCATCATGGTTCACTCGAGAATGCTCTCTAAGCAGAGATTTCAGTGAGCTGAACTGCTGAGTAGTATCGTCATCAAGAACTAAGAAAACAGGCACAGTGAGGGAGTCAAGTTCCACAAGAGTATTACTGTCAGGAGATGCAAAAAAATTCTCGTACTGAAGTATACACACTCTGCTTAGTGTGTGAGATACCATTTTCAAAAGACAGAAGCTTGCCAAAAGGTTTTTTGAGAACAACTGATCTTGTTGCTGTATAAGCATCAGTTTTAAAGTTTCTAATGTCAGCTTTGCCAGATGCCCAGTCACACTGGCTCTTGAATGCCAGTACAAGACAGTCAAACACTGCTGAAAATATTTCAAGATACAATGCATCCATTGAGTATTCTTCACAGACTTGTTTAAAGATGCATCCTGGTTTAGCAAAGTACATTTCACAAACTGAACAATGCTGAAAAAATGTATAATGCAATTCACTGTGCAATTCAGTAATGCGTCTTTCTCTTCCATATTTTTTGAAATCCCTATCTGCCATGCACCAAGGAGGTTTTTCTGAATGGAATACAGTTCCAATGATGATTTATCTTTCTCTTCAAAATCATCTTCTGCATGGATGGTATCAAACATTGATGCGAATTCTAAGCAGCCTTCATCAGCTTTAGTAACAGATGAATAGATTCTTTGGTTATAGAAGCTGGAAGGGCTATTGTAAAACTGCTTTTCATTATCTGATTCTTCTTCATGGTCCTAAATCAGACAAGCAAAAAATCAACGGTTTAATTCAAGTTCATCGAGAGAGAGGGAGAGCACAAAGACTGCAAAGAATCACCAGTTAGTCAGTCTCATAAATGAAATTTTTATGCTTAATTACCTTGCTTAAATGCTAAAATATTTAATAAACTGCAGTTTCATCTTAATCTCAAATTAAGTATCGTTATTTGCAAAACAGTTGGGCAGATAGAAATTAAATTACCTAACAACAAAATTACATTGCCAATACAGCAGTAGATTTTATACCAGAAAGTGAAACCCTGCCCTTCATTAAGTCTAGAGTACAAGACAGAGATTTTGCCAGATACCTGTAAGATATAAAAGTCATTCAACAAAAGCTCAAAAGCTTCAAAGAACAAACCAAAACTCAAAAGCATGAAATGAAGCTGGGAAAGGCTGTCAAAAACTATGATCACAAGCCCATTTTTCCAAAAGACAAATACAGATTTTGAAACTGATTAAAGAATCCTCTAAAATTCAGGATAAAGTATCTTGTTTACTAAGAATAAGACTGTTACTAAATTAGTCTACAGTCCCAGTATATCTAACAGCTAATGTTACATTTTATTACAAAGTTAAGCTAAAGTATTGGATTTGCAGGGAGACCTTACAGCACCTTTCATTACATGCAGGAGGCTACAAGAGAGCATGTTCCATTTATGTGGAACATGTAGTGACAGGGCAAGAGGCAATGGTTTTAAACTGAGAGATGGCAGGCTTAGATAAGGTATTAGGCAGAATTTCTTTACTCTGGAAGTGCTGAGACACTGGAATGGGTTTCCCAGAGAAACTGTGGCTGCCCTATGCATGAAGTATCCAAGGCAAGGTTGGATGGGGCTTTGAGCAACCTGGTCAAATGAAAGATGTCCCCCATCCTGGCAGGGGGCTGGAACTGGATGATCCTTAAGATCTTTTCTAAAACAAACTTTTTTATGTATTGAAACACAATAAACTGATATATATGTATATTGGCAGACATTCTTCAAAAAGTCAAAACAAGCTGAACAAAATAACTTGCTTAAAAATAAAAATCAAGTATCAGTTTGAGAAAGTAAGTATATTCCTCATGCCTATAAAGAAAATTAGAATATTGAATTAATTAAAAAACACTAGTTAAAATAAATGAACCCATTATTATTTTTAAAAAAGCACACCCTGTTATTTCCATTCAGAATACCTTAAACTTAGATAAATTCACAATCATAAGTGGAAAAATGGTATTCAGTACCAGTAAATCCGTGGTTTTCTCATTCATTTCTGTTGTGTCCTCCTCCAGGAATTTTGGAATGGTGGAAAAGATTGAACTTTGGTTTTGAACTTGTTTTAAAAGACTAGCTTTTAAAGACACCAGTGATCGTAAGTACCGAGATCTCCCTTTACACTAAAAGAAATAACAATAACAGAAAACACATTATCAGTTTCTAACGAGACAGACACTTTCTAAACAAGTCAATTAAATTGGTTACTGATATAAAGAGCTTCAGTTCAAAAGTCCCAGACAGACAGGGAGAATGGGTCAGCAATCATCTGCTGCACAGAAACAAACTACCATTTGACCATGCTTTGGGGAAGCAGAATTCTCCCACACCAACTTCCGTTTACATCATATTGAAAGAATCAACTTTCTTGATGCCTGAAAGAGCCCTAGAAATTTGCCTGTATGTATGTTTTTTCTGCATTTTGACTAGTAACATATCTCTTTAAATCCTCAAATCCTCACTCACTATTCTAGCTTATGCAGGAATACCATGATAGCTCACTTCTCCAAAAATCAGAATAGAAACTGAATTAGAAGAGAAGCTGCATTCTATCAACAAACACTAATATTCTGAATAATATATCTATTATATCTTGTGTGGTCAGCAACAGTTGCAGGACCTCTTCCTTCGATGGATTCTCTTTTCTCAGACTTAGCTCAATTCAGAAGAGACAGAACTGCCACCCCTGACTGAAGACCCAGTGGCCAAATATATGCAGTACCCTAAGGGACTAAGTTATAAAGGATTTACAGAATTTTTTCTGCATCATTCTGAGAGGGTGAGTTGATGAGAGTAGCATAATGCCTGTCAACATCTCCAGTGAACTCTACAGATACAGAAATTCCTGTTTCTTTGACAGGTCCAGAAAAATAGTACAGTGACAGTTCAGACTGTCCCACTCATTACATTTTCCTGAAATATAACTCAGACATCAAAGGAATAAAATTTCAAGAAATCGGTATTCACTGCTTTGAGTATCAATATGGTCACTTGAACAACTTCATAATTCAAAGGTACTCGGTCTAGAATTTACACTTTTTCATTGTTTTTTTTACTTAAAACTTATAATATGGTTCATAACCCTACCCTGAAGTTCAGCAAATTCTGACGGATGTTTTCAAGCTTTTGGGTTGAATCAAGCAAAAGGGATCTTATAAATCCTGATGGTGAAAAGTTGTTAGGAAATCTTAGCAGTGTTATCATGTATCCATCAGAGACAACGAGGTAGGGTAGTCTTGGATGTGAAGCAACAGAGAATCTCTGTCTCATGAGGTCACGTTCAGAATCTGAAGAACCAAGAGACTGGCTGGAATCTCGACAACAAGAGTGGTGCTGTCTAAAATAGAAATACACCAAAAATCAAGAAGCAAGTATCATATGTAATAATCACGAACAGAGTAATTTCATAACATGTAATACCATGCAATCTACTACCCAAATAAATCCCTACAGAATCATAGGGAAGCGTCTACACTTTTGCAGGATGAGCACTGTGGGTAACACTATTTATGCTTGCAAGATGCCAGTACTTTGCTACAACTGCAACTCCTTTTAATTCAAGTAAGTTAAAATCAGCTTTCACTATCCATTTATTATTTCATTAGTGATACTTGTATTTTTTCATAATTAGGCTCTAAATTTCTATGTAACATTTTCCTTTCTAGCTTGTATTTGGTATGACAAATGCTTGAAGATGAAATTTGAAGGGTTAGGCTATGAAAGTCATCCATGAAAGACAAAAATCCCTTGCAAATCTGAATCTTATTATTTCAGCATCAGTTCAGATATTCAACTGAAAAATTTTATAAACGCTTAAATCTTCTCTTTCAAAAAGGTCTTTCTTATACAGAAATCCCTCCTGAGTTCCAGAAAGCTATGTAATACATGTATTGTAATATTAGCCACATTGTGTTTATTTGAAAAAAAAGTGGCTGCATACATTCAATATATCATCACAATTCATGTATTTTAATACATTTTAGTATCTTACTTTTCAACCAGATAGTGTAAGAAGGTAAAATACTCCTTTAAATGTCTTAACAAGCTGTTATATTTACACATTATCTGGTTTAAGTCATGCAAAGTTAGTAAGATTTAAAAAAAAAAGTTAAGATTTTTTTTTGTTTTCTCTATTTAGACTGTATTACTTTCAGTTTATACTCAAATGTGTTATCCAAAATCCTTCTGCACTCTCATGCACCCAGCAGCATAACCTCAGAATTTAAATCAGGAGAATCCCAAAGCAACACTTTAAAAACTAACTACTTTTTGTCCATGCAAATATGACATTTACAATATCTTATATAAGGTTCTTTACATAAAATTAAGCAATGAGCAGAGAAATAGCACTGGATTAAAATAAACTTGCACTTCTAGTACTTCTGCAAGTTTAATTTCTTCTTATATCATAAAAATATGCTAGTTTTAATTACTAATAAATACAAACACTTCTAGGAAAACAAACCACTTTACGTATACTTACATTGTCACAATGTCAATTTTCATCACGACAAATGCATTATGAGCAAGAGAAGAGAACTATGAATGAGAAACAGATATTGGAAAGACATATGAAAAGCAAAAGAGTGAATTTGAAAGATAACATTTATGCAAGATTATAATACATAAGATAGAAATAAGGTAAGATCAGAAGACAGAAACATATAAACCTTTTTAAACCCTTTTACCTGTATGTTATTAGTGGGTGAAATGGAATAAACTGTGCTGGTCCAAATTCCACAGAGCATCCAGAAGCAATTAAGGTCAGCAATTCTCCCATACATGTCAATAAAATCAAACATCCACGTTTTAACATGCAAGCCAAGAAAAGGCTATCAGGAGTCCAACTCATATCGCCAACCCAGTAAGATCTAAATTGGGCAGGTAAAAAAACATTTTTTCTCTGTCAAACTTCTGCATCAGAGGTTAGGATAGTTATAAAATTAACAAACTGTAACACAAAACCAAAAGACCCCCAACATCGGCAGAAACAGCATCAATTACTGACCTGATGAACCTGGATGGGGTCATGCTATTCTTGCTACTACAACCTTTAAGACTACCCGAAACAGTTACAAAATTCAAGGTGTTTAAAATCAAAACCTGAGTGGCCTAGAAAGAAAAAATAAAGACATCATAAATGCTTATATCAAAATGTCATTGTTGTAAAGAAAACTCTACTATTAACTTAAACATTATATTTGGTGTACTGGTAACATCATTATACATGGAAATGACATTGCATTTCAATATTTATTACTATTTAAACATTTATTGAATTCTACATGTTGTTCTATACTTGAAAGATAACTAAGAACTATTATACATTTAATATGTAATTTAATATTATTTTTAATGTGACTTTTTCTAAAACACTCAGTATAAAATCACTCTTCTTTAGTCTTTCTGATAATTAACAATAGGAACTTTGAAGGATTGCATCGTCCCAACCCGGTACATCAAAAACACTGGTACACATTCCCTGTCATCATTAGCATTAAGAAGTACATTAAAATTTGACCTCTGAGTTATTAATAAGGGATAACATTAAAAAGTGGGAACTCCAAAACATGTTAGACTGAGGCTTCGCTGAGAATCACCCAGAATCTTTGCAGATACAATGAAGTAACTGAAAATACTTTTTTTTTATTACAGTTTAAAAATGACAGAGAATCTTATACCAACTTCTAACTGAACACCACACACAATTATGACTTGTAGTAAAAGTTTTTAGCTACGGATAACAATGTAAATATAATTTCATGTTCCCTTATGAGTACTTAGAAATCATCCTAAAACTGTGCTCTTAAATTCTTGTTACCGCTCCATTCAAACTGAACTCTTAGCTTAAATGATGCACTGTCATACATACCTTTGGATCAGTTTGATTTACAGCTACTGCAAGCAGAAGTCCATCTCTTGCAAATGCACACAGCAGAGCTCCTCTTGACTTTACAGACACACACTGAGGAACCAAATTAACGAGAGAACAGGTCTGCTGTACCCACTGGATCTGGTATGGCAAAAAACTGAATACCGAGAAAAAGATAACAAAAACAAGTGGTTACTTCATTTTGCAGAATGGGATTATTCCTATACAGTAAAAAACCATGCAAGACAAAACTATATAAAGCACGAGCTATTAAAAACAAACACCTGTTTTTCTCCAAATGCCTTACTAATGAAAAAATATTTTGTACTTACACAAGCTTAAAAATTATGTCTGAGCACTAAGAATTATTTTTATGGGATGGGATTTTTTTGGTATTTGTGAGTCTAGAGTATGGAAATATATACAGATCAATGACATGTAATTGAGGCACTTGCATTCTAGCCAGGAACAGCTTCCTCAGACCTTGTAACACACAGGAATACTCAGAATTTGAAGATCAACAGTATGTGGTCTCAACAAAAAATTTGTGGATGACACGGTACTGGAAGTGTTCAATGACATGTTTGATTATGCTTCCAGTAACCTGATCTACTGGAAGGTGCTCCTGCCCATGGCAGAGAGGTTGGACTTCACAAGTTCCTTTCTATCCAAACCATTCTGTGATCCTAAAAAGATTTAAAACATAACAGAAAACACAAGAAAGATTCTGTCTTGAAGTATGCCATCTGACAGGAAAAAAAAAGAGCATTAATATGAAAAAATGAATTAAACAACAGAAGCAGTGAAACTAAACATAAGAATATATGAGTAAAATCTCTGAGAAATGGAGTTACAATTTCAGGCTGCAATTACTATGGTGTGGATAGCTAGCTAGCTAGATATACACATATGCATTTCTGCACTGGGTATATTATGCTCTATTTCATTTTTTTTATAGTACCAGAAAGGAATTACCATGCCACTGATAAACTGAAGATTAGGTCAACGAGGACATCATTACTAAGCATCTAAAGGACATAATATAACAAAAGCAATTGTACCATATCATCACATGCAGAGCAAAATTTTAGCAAGTTATTCAAATAACACCTGCAGAGGGCATATCCATTTCAACTCATAGACATATATGTCACTCAGGAAGAGGAATGGACTATAGATGTGCTCCAGATTATAACTCAACTGCACTTTTAAGTGGTTGTATCAGTACAACTATTTCAGTACTTGGTCCCAACCCAGATAAAGAAATGCATATGCACACCTTCATCATGCAAAAAAGAAATTAAAAGGGCAACAGAAAACCAATAAAATACACAAATCCAAATATTAAAGAAGAGGAAGAGGTAGTTTGGAGATTCACATCTGCACAGTACAAGAATATATAAGATATATAAGCAATATATAAGATATATAAGATATATAAGCAATATATAAGAATATGTAAGATATATAAGCAATATAAGACAAAACAAGAAAAGTACATTCTATCATCATCATGCAAAAAACTACGAAACTGAAGCACATGTGTGTGCCAACAGGCATATGTATACATAGCTACCCACACAAAATGATAAATACACCCAGTTTTATCTAGGTGTAAGCTAATAATGAAGCATGGAATATGTAAATAAATATTGTTGTATTAAACACATTCTACAAGGGACATGTAAAGGACAGGGGCAAATGGCTTTACAATTACTATAAACATCCATATGTAAGCATAAGTAGATGCTAATAACCATAGGCTAATTGACCATCCATGTAAATGAGCTCAGTTGCATCTCTGAATCTCAGCTCTAAAAAATAACTAAAACATTCCTGATGCCATTGTAACTTCAGTTATCTTTGAACTTACCTAACATTTTTAAAGGTATTTTCATGCCATCGAAGAACCAAAAATGTGAGCACCAAACACTCATCAGAGTAAAATACAAAAGAACACAAACAGCAATCACCTAGTACCTGTAAAAAAAAAGAGAAAATTATGAAAATAACCCCAAAAAGCTTGTAACACACAAATTTCTCTTTAATTATCTATATATTTAGATCAATAGCTATTACAATTCAAATTAAATAACAGAATGTCGCCATTCAGAAATATAAAGACTGGCAAGAATATAAGTGGGCCAGAAACTCTGATCTGATCCAGTATGACCTTTCTTATGTTGTCATCAAATGTAACATGAACCAAAATATTAAGGCGACACAAAATGCCAAAGAAGAAGGCATTGCTTTCAAAATTCACTGTAGCTCTTATGGCTCTAATTTAATTAAGAAATAAAATGATTGCTTTAGAGTTTATTTTTTACCTCATTTTGTATGAAAGCAGCATCCACTCCAATTTCTTTTTCTTCAGTAGAAGGCAGTATGACTGATCCATCAGGTAAAATTTGTGTCCAACGTCCAGGAGAGTTTTTACCAGAATCTATGTTTTCATGTTCTGTGCTCTCCCACAAAAAGACACATGCTGTAGGAGTAGTTAACAGTACCTTTCTGCCATCTCCAGACACATACAAGTACAACCTCATTAAACACTCTGGAGAAAAAAACAAACAAACACACACAACAATGTGCCAGGATGGTTTCTGTTCCTTTGTCAGACATAGAATTAAAAATAATAGAAAACGAAAATTTTTCTTCTCATCTCTAACAAGAAATCCAAGCTGCCAGGTTAAGTGTCTTTAATTTCCAGCTTCATCACTGATAGCTGGCCCTGTGAAGCAGCAAAGTCAGATGGATGTTCATATCTATGCATCCTACAAATTATCTTTCCCACGACACTCAAATACCATTAGAGATGTTGCCTGAGATTGTCTAAGTGCTCTATGATGGATTACTTTTAGCTCTTAGGTATACTACTAATCTTCCCTGAAATGACAGAATTTCTTATGCAACACTTAACTTTAGAAGCTGGTATCTGTGATGATATCCAACGCAAGACAATATTTGATACTTAAGTTTACAAATATGTCTGTATTTTATTCTTTCCAGCTAGTATTTGTAATAAAAGCAAACCTAGAGAGTTTCAAATTATCCATATACTGTTTACATTAAATGTACATCTGCCCTAATTGACAACCTAGTCAGAAATGTTTTACAGTAAAAGAATAACCAATAATAAATACACTTACAGTATCTATAAATAAACTATTTACAAGGGTTTACTAAATGAAAAACCTGTACCACTCAAATGACATTTGCAAAAGTTTAGCTAACACGCAAATTATAGAAATGCAAACCAAAGTGAGATTACAGTTTTTACTCATGTAAAAGAAAGGAAAACAACTTCCCCTTTATTCCATTTTTCCACAGGATTAATTGAAAAAACCTACCTTGTGCTGCTGCTAATGCTTTCTTGGACTCTTCAACTGCTGGCACAATTTTCAAGCAGTCCTGATCTCTATTCCAAAGAAACAGCTCTCCTGTTGTAAGTATTCCTGCCAACCAAGCAGCTGTATTGGTTGGGGGAGAGAAATTTGAAGGATATTACTATGGAGTACTTAAAATTACTTTGCCTCCATCTTAGCCACAGTTTTAAGCGAATTGGCAGATCCTTTAGATATCTGCCTTTCTAGACGGTTACAAATACAAATAAAATAACCTGAGGTTATAATACATAAGGTATTATACTTAACCATTTCCTGATGTTGTTAAGACAACCACATTTTTCAACAATGACTGCAGCAAAGGGATTTTCTTCTTTGTCTTCCCTGACGCCAGGTTAATTTCATTTATATGTTTACCATCTAGAAGAAAAACAGCCTCTTTTTCCTATTGAAAGAATAAGAAAGCATTTAATTTTCCAAAATGCTATTTTCTGCACAGGCATACAGAATAATACAGAGATAAATATTAGGGGAAAATAATTTTAAAAAATACAGTAAGGCAGCAACTGCACGCTAATTTCATTTTTTTGGCATATTTGCTTTACAGTACATTATATCTAGCATAGGCTTACAGTGATGATTAATTTGATTCACCAGTTTCAAAATACCAAACTGATCTTACAATCATTATTAAAAAGTTCAAAGTATCTCTGCTAAACTACCTGTTAAAAATGACAAAAATTGGACATTAGCTATCTTGTCTTGTAGTGTTTAATTCAGTGAGATAATTACCAGTGACTGCAATAGAAACTAAAAAAAAGAATCAGCCTTAAATTGCTCCCTACTTAAATTCAAATCATAGAAGAAAAAATGCAGTGTGATTTTATCAAAGTAGTCTAAAAAAGTATGCCTTTCAAGAGATGCAGGACGAAATGGGGAAAAATAATAATTTCCCCACATTTCCCACAATGTACTGTAAAAATGATTATGAAAAACTAGAACCATCAAAACAACAATCTCATCTAAGGTGTGGGTCTTTGGGGTAGGAAAAAAAAAGGCTCTGCAATGTTTGTCTGAGAAATTTTAAATCCAGCCTCATATCAATAAGATAAAAGTCATTTATTTTATAACTCTTAAGGTCACTCAAAATACTTCCTGAGGTTGTTTTTAACATCTTCCTAGAGCAAATGGAAGTGCAAAGCATTACACAACTAAAACTCAGAGTTTATTACCTGTCCAACCCATGATATGCGAGGCCATGGTTTTCTTTGCTTGATACACGTAGAGATGAGCACATCTAGCTTAATCTCCATTCTTACTAAACCTCCAGGCAACCATTAAAGCAAATAGTGGTTTTTTACACATTTATAGAAAAACTGAAGAAAGAAAAAAAAATAGACCAGAAATTTTTGTTATCTGCGGGTAGGTGCAGAGGAGAGGAATTCAGACACCAACTTGACTATCTTTAGCAGCTTCCTGCTAAACACAAAGAGAACTGATGCTTATCCGTACTTCCAAACTACGTTTTTCTCCGGGTGGCTCACGGGCGATGTGCGGCTCAGCGGCGCGGGTCACGCTCGTTCAGAAGGAGTTCAGAGAGAGAAGCCGCAAGTACATTGCTAAGAACTCAAAAAATGCACAAGACGAGGAAAACGTCCTGCAGCCTCGTCCGGCGGGAGACCAGGAACTCCAGGGCCGGGGCGCCGGCCAGGCGCGGGGCCAGCCGCTCCCCGCAGCGGGGGGAGCGAGGGGCGGCAAGGCTTCTCCCGCCGCCGGGCGCCACCCGCGGCCACCCGCGCTGCCTGTGCCCGTCCGGGCGGAGACGGCCCCCGGGGCGGACTCTTGCCCCGGGGCAGGAGCAGCGGGAGGCGCTGCGCGCCCGGACCGCTGCTCGCCCACTGGAGCCGGGGCGCTGAGGGAGCCCGGCCCCGCCGCCCCGCGCTCTCCCCGCGCAGCCGCAGTCTCCGGGCCGGCGCAGAGCCCAGAGCGCAGCCGCAGCCGCAGCCCCGCCCCGCGGCCCCCGGCGGGAGGATCCCGGCGTTCAGGGCGGGCCTTCCCGCGCGTCGCTGCTGCTTAACCCCGCATCTCTGAACGCGCCGGCTTGGCAAAACGGGTGGAAGTCTCCGCCTGCATCCTGGGCTGTATTCAAAGCAGCGTGCTCAGGTTGACGGAAGGGGTTCGGCCTCTCCGCTCTGCTCTGGTGAGACCCCGCCCGGAGCGCTGCACCCAGCCTGGGGTCCCCAGCGGTAGGAGCGCACCAGTATCAAAATCAGGAACACCTCTCCTATGAGGACAGGCTGAGAGAGCTGGGCTTTTCAGCCTACAGAAAGTTCTGCGGAAACCTCATTGAAGCGAATCAGTACTTAACAGAGGCTTATTAAAAAAGAGGAAAATGGGACTTTCAGCAAGGGTGTGTAGAATAAAGGGGAGTAGGTTTAAACTAAAAGAGAAAATATATACATTAAATAAATACATTCTTTGAGGGCGGTGAGGCACTGGCAGAGGTCACACTGAAGGCCTGGGGCCTTGGATGGGGCTCTGAGCAACCTGGTCTAGTTGAAGGTATCCCTGCATATGGCAGAGGAGTTGAACTATTTGATCTCTAACGTCCCTTCCAACTCAGACCATTTTAGGGTTCAGTGAAGTCTCATGTGTCAAGAAAACAGACTATGGAGATTTGATGATCGACGTGACTCCCTCAGTGGGGAAAGCCAGACACCATGGATTGCCTGTGGCAAGAACCCACAGGTAACAGGGCACACGGCTCCAGACTCCATGGGGGAAAATTTGCATCCGTATCAGTATTTGGGGATGTGGGGTATGAGTAACAGCAAGAGACATAGTCGTACGAGACCAACTTTCTCTGTACAATACATGAATTTGGGTTGTCTTGCTTTCAGCTGAGATAAAATTAACTTTCTTCCAAGTAGCTGGTACGGTGCTATGTTTTTGATGTAGCAAAATGATGTTGATAACATACTGATGCTTCAGTTGTTGCACCGCAGTATGTACTCTGTATAAAAGAGTTTTCAGTGTCCTGTGCTCTGCCACTGAGCAGACACACAAGAAGACAGGAGGGAACATGGCCGGGAGGGCTGACATGAACTGGCCAAGGGGATTTTCCACACCATGGAACGTCATGCTCAGTATATAACCCAAGGCAGTTGGGCCGGAGGAGCCCATCACTGCCCAGGGACAGCAATTGCATTATGCCTTACTTGTGTTTCTTGGTTTTATTCCTCTCTTTTTGTTACCTCCCTTTTTTGTTACTATTACTTTACTTTTTTTTCAATTGTTAAACGGTTATGTCAACCTATGGATTTTACCTTAATTCCAATTCCCCCTATCCTATGAAAAGGGGTGTGGGAGTGAGAAGTGATGGTGTGCTACTTGTTAAAGGGGACTAAACCATGACAAGGTTGAAATACAAGTAGGGTAAGCTGTCACGCCCTCGAAGCAGCTATTCTTTGCAACTCACCCTTGTTCCCACCTTCTGCCACCTTTCTCTAATCACAGTCTTGATTGAAAGTTACAGAAGAAAAAGAATTAAAGAGACATTGATAATATTGTTAATGAGCAATGTTTCACATTTATATTGGTCTGTTACTTCCCTGTGACTACCATCCTTTATTTCATCTATTGCATTAACCCATCCTTTTCCCCTTTGATCCCAGTTTTCCACATACCTCCAAATTTAAATTGAGAAACAGAACCTATCCTTTCTCCAGCTGAGAGTAGAGCAAGTGTTATGAAAACAAAAGGTTATGTGTAAACTGGAATGACCTGCTGTCATCTGAAAAATATCAGACGTAACTTGTGATATACTTTGAAATATTACTACTTTGATAAATTTACAATGTTGTCAGAGGGATCCTAATGCCATTAACTGGAGAAAAACCCAGAAAAGCTGAACTTCAAGTCTGTGATTTGTGTCTGTTCCCAACTTTTCAGTTATTTCTCCAAATCTGAAAATAGAAATCTGTTTAGTAATCACATAGATTACGAATGTGGCTGAACACAACATATTTTTTATGCAAATATTGAAATTTAGTTAAATACATGAGGTAAGACTTCAGACATTATTTGTATGAAGAGAACTACACTAACAAGATCAGGTAAATGTATGACATCATTGGTATGAAACGTAGCTTAGTAGAAGATAACTTCTAATGCTTAAAGATGGCATATTTTATATGGAAAGCAAGTATTTTTCCCAGTACACACAGGACTACTTCTATTTAAATACTTTGTAAGGAGTTTTCTACACTAACAGAAGAAAAGCTAATTCTAATATTTCACCTCTTTTTCCATCTAACAAGGTTAAAAAGTGCTGTATTTTAACTTTTATATTACTTTACTGAGTGCATTTGCTGGCTTAAAATCACCAGAATGTATTTGGTAGTTCATAGAGAAAGAAATGTACTTTAGGCAAAATTTTAGAGCAATCATATTTCATAGTAAAGGCACTGTATCTCTCTCAGCATGTGAGAAGCAGCAGGATTGATGCCTTCATTCTCCAACTTTTCATTCCCCTCGTCTGGACAAAGGCCCTTTGATGGGGGTCCCATGTGCCTTGAGAGGCACTGGGAGGAGCAGAGTGGAGCAGGGGAAGCGTGCTGGGCCCACCCATAACCTAGAGGCTGATGGATTAAAACCCTCTTCCAATGGATTTTTTTTTTGTCTTCCATAGAGTACAAAACCTAGCAATCCTCAGAAGCAAGAAATTGAGCAAGGGAGCCAAGGGACCAGCATGGCAGATTAGGGAACTACTGATCAGACTAAAGGGAAAGAAGTGCAGATAATGGAAACTAGGACATGGAATCTAGGAAGAATATAGAGAAGGATTGGTTATTTAGGGATGAGGTGAGGAAGGCCAAGGAGAAGCTGGAACTGAACCTGGCAAGGGACATAAGGAATAACAGGAAAGGCTTCTACAGATATGTGAACTAGAAAATGAAGATCAGAGAAGGTATAACCTCCCTGACAAACAGTGATGGAAAACTGTTAACAGATGAAGGCCGAGGTATTCAACATTTTTTCCTCAGTCTTCAATGGAAACCTCTCTTCCCACACCTCTTGGGTTGATGGACAGCAGGATGGAGGGTGGGGAAGGAAAGTACTTCCCACTGCAAGGGAAGATCAGGTTCATGATGACTTAAGTAACTTGAATTTATCTAAGTCTATAGGACCTGGTGAGATGCACCCTAGAGTCCCGAAGGCATTGTCTGATGTAGTTCCCAAGGCACTTTCCCTGATAAATGAAAAGTCATGGCAGTCAAATGAAGACTCAGGTGACTGAAGAAAATGTATCCATTTTTAAAAAGAGAAGGAAGAACAACCCTGGGAACTACTAACCTGTCGGCTTCCCCTCTGTGCCTGGGAAGATCATGGAACAGATTATCCTAGAAATTGTGCTCAGGCACCTGGAGGACAGAGAAGTGATTTGGGACAACCAGCACAGCTTCACCAAGGGTAAGTCATGCCTGACCAACCCAGTTACCTTCATGATGGAGTGACTCCAACAGTGGATAAATGAAGGGCTACAGGTGGCATTTTTTTAGACTTCTGTAAAGCCTTTCAGATGGTCCCCACATATCCTTCTCTCTAAATTTGAGAGACATGGGTTTGATGCATGATCTGTTTAGTGAGTAAGGAATTGGTTTGACGATCACATCCAGAGGACAGTGGTCAACTCATGGACATCAGTGACAAGTGATGTCCTTCAGGGGTCCCAGGTATTGGGACAGTTATTTAGTACCTTCCCTAATGACAATGGAATTGAATGCACCATCAGCAAAGTCTGCAAATGAGGAATGGGCCTATGGGAATCTCCTAAGGTTTAACCAGACCAAGTGCTGGTGCTGCACCTGGGTCAGATCAACCCCTGGTATCAGCACAGGCTGGGCATGAACAGCCCCAGAGCAGCCCTGCCCAGAAGGGCTTGGGGGTGCTGTGGGTGAGAGGCTGGACATGCCCTGGCCATGGCACTCCCAGCCCAGAGAGCCAAACGTGTCCTGGGCTGCATCCAGAGCCCCGTGGGCAGCAGGGCAGGGAGGGGATTCTAGGTGCGTATACAATTTGGTGTTTGTGTACACATAATAAAAATATACGGAAGTTGCTTTTTGACTTCTTTATTTGATTTTAAAAGATACAACATATTAAGATGGATTAGGGAAAATAACTTGCTTTTCCCCATTATTTGAAACAAAGAAAAATAAAATATTTTTAAAATATTCTTTATCCCCAAGGCAAAGATCACACAATGTGTTCTATTCCATCAGTATAAAAAAAAAAAAACCAAACTTTCTATCATTAAAAAAAACTACTAGTAGTAAAAGTAAAAGAAACTCCATTTGTCACATTTACATTCTACAATTTGTAGATACTTTGAGAATAGCATGAATAACATATTTGATAACCATGGCAGGAGAAAACTCTCTCAGGATTTTTTTCTGAAGATTTGTTCATTCATAATTCAGTGCCACCATCTGAACCTTTATTTCAGTTTGTATTATCTGCACTAATGATTCTGTTCTTGTATTAGTCAATCAGTGAAGCCGTTCTAACTTGGCCTGTAGAGATTTAAAATTCCCAATAGTAGTCTGCACCATTAGTGTGGGGCTCATAGACTGAAGTTCAACCAGGTAGCAACTAACAGCATCCAAGCAAATATTTGTGAACTGTCGCCTGCGAAGAAAACACAGAATAACAACGAGTTCCTTTTTAATCCCGTATCTTAGAATTCATCTGAACTAGAGAACATGAGCATTCTTTGAGTTGCAATGGAATACCCTATCAGTAAGACATCTGTCAGCTATTTTTTAAGTATTTAACTATTCATTAAGAGAAATTTATTTTTGACATGTAATGCCTGTGACTAAGGCATAATGGGAAAATAAATGACCCATTACTATTTATCTGATATTAAATATAAACTATAAAAGCATGGAACAGTTTATAGCAATGTGAACTATTTAGATACTACTTTCGATATTATGGTAAGTGTATAAGCTATTAATTTAGATAGCAGTTTAAATGTCTTAAATTATAACCAAATCTCAATTTATAGATTATCTAAATAGGTATTAAAGTCAGACAACATTCACAAAAGTTCTAGTAGAGTATTTAAATCAGCCAACCATAAAAGACCAATAAAGTGATAAAAGATAGAAGTAAACTGTATGTTAACACGGCATATTTATATGTATATTTTTCAAAATGTCTATGTTTAGAAGAGTTGTCAAGGCTTTGCCTAGTTCTGCTTTTTGTTTTTGTTGTAGGCAACTTTTTTAGGTACTTAGCTATCTTTTTTTCACTAGAAACTTTTTCTATTATTACACCTAAGTTTTTCCTGATGTGAACTAAGCTGAATTTTAGTCTTGGGGACTGATTCATCATCAGCCTCTTAAAAACAATTGGGGAAGATCCATCCCGATGTTTGGCCTGCTCTTTTCTAGAGTAACTAAGAGCTTCTAGAATTTGTACATGAAACAGTTCACTGTTTCAATCACAAAATGCCCAATTCTTGTTTTCCCTCACTTTCACACATTCCATCAGATTTGTCTGAACTAGTCCTTAAATTATACTGCCAAAAATTACAAAATAATCCTCTCAGTTCCTCATGGATCTTTCAGGGATGTGAAGAAAATTACCTTTATGGAAGTTTATAAGGGAGAATTCTTCAAGTTTCTGCCAAATGGTTTTGAATGATAATTATTAGGAATAAAATACTAAATTCGCCCAAAAGAAAAGAAGAAAAGCTTTGGGAATTTCTGGAGTGAAGTATTTTATAATATTTTATGTTTCACTATTCATTAGGATATATATCCTTTTACCTCATAGGTACTCTGCTTGGATCCTGTACATATCCTGATAGTAATACATGAATACACTCTAAGAGGTGCAAAGGCTTTTTCATTCTACTCCAATATGGATCCTAAAAAACAAAATCACAGAATATTAAGGACACAAATATTAAGGAGACAAGACAAAAAGAAGTGTGTCACGAGCACAGAACTGCTAGCTGTAGCAATTATTTATTGTATCAAAAGAGTTAGATAAATGGTAATTCTAACTTTATCTATATTTAAGTCTACATTTAAATATTATTTTAAATTACATATGAAAATATACATAGATTTATCTCAGTTTTCCATTACCACACAAGTCACATCTCCTTATTTATTGCATCAATAGATCAGACAAATGTAGTAATACAACAAATTTTAATCATTATTAGGAAACAAAATTAATATATTCAGTATAGGCTGTTCCTTCTGCAATATAAGAATTCTAGTCCTATATCATCCTAAACTAGCTCCAGGTGAACTAAAAGAATTAACAAATTTCAGCCCCTCATCATGGTCTGGGGATGAAATTAATAATCCACAGATTTTATTGGGGGGAAAATGCAGCATTTTAAAAGCCTTTGAGTAAAGAAAGCAAAGCTTTGAACGCATATTTTGTTATATCCTACCTTATATTATTTCATGTTTCATACTAAAGAGAGACCTTGGTAATAGTTGAAAACAGAATTTTTATTTTGTGCTATTTTCCTTACCCGTGCTTTGAACAGCTGGTCATATACTTCAAGCAGCCTTGGCAATGGCACTCCAATTTCTTGCATGGTGTATGTTACAAAACCAACATCCCAGTTCAAAGTGCAGACTTGTTGCTCTAGAAACTGCACTAGAAAATCTGGAGGACATAAATGAGGGAACATTTAGGTTCTACCTTATTACTGGGAGTCTAGGAAACAAAGGCATTTAAGAGCAGTGCATGGCAGGGATTACTTATACTTAGTACTTTGTTACGGTTTTGCCATGTTAAGAACAGTTCATTATCTTTTGTTTCTACACAAAACACATACTACCACCACAACATTTGCTATAATGGCCAGCAAAACTACTCAAGCTTGTTTAAGTGCCTGTAACAATTAACAGTGTATTAGTTAGCACTAAATGTTCATATTTAATGTTGTTGCACAATATTTTAGTATTATAAAAGAAGATTTACTGCTGAACAATATATTTGCCAGGTTTTTATATAACAGCATCTTGTCAAAACATACGTGCATCAGAAAAGTAGAAATTCTAAAAATGATCCAGAAATCTCCTGAATTGTTTTCAGAATCTACCCCTTCAGATGGCAGATGGTTTATATAGAATTTCAAGTAACAGCAGATAAATGTGCTTGCTTAAAATCTTAAAATGTATACATACATATTT